>NW_027328735.1:901875-1202500 GCF_048564905.1 Vicugna pacos
AGAATATAGAATGTGGAATATAGAATGAAGAACACAAAATATAGAATATATAATAGAGAATATAGAAGCCAAAATTTAGATCATGGAATGCAGAACACAGAATTTAGAATATAGAATACAGCATACTGAATTTAGAATTTTGAATATAGAATGTAGAACACCGAATTCAGAATATAGAATACAGAATACTGAATATAGGAATTAGAATACAGAATATAGAACACAGAACATAGAATATGGAAAATGAATGCAGAATATAAAATGTAGAATATAGAATTAAGAACACAAAATATTGAATATATAAAAGAGAATATAGAACCTAGAATTTAGTAATGGAATGCAGAACACAGAATTTAAATATATAATACAAAATACTGAATATAGAATTTAGAATATAGAATGTAGAACACAAAATAGAGAATATGGAAAACAGAATACAGAACACAAAATTTAGAACATGGAATGCAGAACACAGAATATAGATTATAGAATACAGAATACTGAATATAGAATTTAGAATACAGAATATAGAACACAGAACATAGAACATAGAAAATGAATGCAGAATATAGAATGCAGAACACAATATAAATAATATAAAATAGAGAATATAGAACTTAGAATTTAGTAATGGAATGCCGAACCCAGAATTTAGAATACAGAATACGGAATAGTGAATATAGGATTTAGAATATATAATGAAGAACACAGAATATACAATATAGAATACGGAATGCAGAATATAGAATACAGTATATAGAATGTAGAACACAGAATATAGAATATGGAAAACAGAATACACAACCCAGAATTTAGAACATGGAATGCATAACACAGAATTAAGGATATAGAATACAGAATCCTGAATATTGAATTTAGAACATATAATGCAGAACACAGAATTTAGAATATAGAATACTGAATACTGAATATAGAATTAGAATACAGAATTTAGAGCACATAGTATTGAATATAGAATACGGAATGCAGAATATAGTATGTAGAATATAGAATGAAAAACACAAAATGTAGAATAGAATAGAGAATATAGGACACAGAATTTAGAACATGGAATGCAGAACACAGAATTTAGGATATAGAATACAGAATACTGAATATAGAATTTAAAATATAGAATTTAGAACACAGAATATAGAATATAGAATACGGAGTGCAGAATAAAGAATACAGAATATAGAATGTAGAACACAGAATATAGAATATGGAAAACAGAATACAGAACCCCGAATTTAGAACTTGTAATGCAGAACACAGAATTTAGACTATAGAATACAGAATACTGAATATAGAATTTAGAATATAGAATGTAGAACACATAATATAGAATATAAAATACAGAATTTAGAATATGATATGCCGAACACTGAATATTGAAAATAGAATACAGAATACTGAATATAGAATTTAGAACATATAATGCAGAACACAGAATTTTGAATATAGAATACAGAATACTGAATATACAATATAGAACATGGAATGCAGAACACCGAATTTAGTATATAGAATATAGAATACTGAATATAGAATATAGAATTAAAAATTTAGAACAAAGAATATATACTATAGACTACGGAATGCAAAATATAGTATGTAGAGTATAGAATGAAGAACACATTATATAGAATATACAATAGACAATGTACAACCCAGAATGTAGAACATGTAATGCAGAACACAGAATTTAGAACTTACAATACAGAATACTGAATATAGAATTTAGAATATAGAATGTAGAACACAGAACATAGAATACAGATTATAGAATACAGAATTAAGCACATGGAATGCAGAACACAGAATTTAGAAAATAGTGTATGAATACTGAATATAGAATTTAGCATATAGAATGTATAACACAGAATATACAATGTAGAGTTCGGAATGCAGAATATAGAATACAGAATATAGAATGTAGAACACAGAATATAGACTATGGAAAACAGAATACAGAACCCAGAATTTAGAATATGGAATGCAGAACACAGAATTTAGAATATAGAACACAGAATAATGAAAATAGAATTTAGAACATAGAATGCAGAACACAGAATTTAGAATATAAAATGTAGAACACCGAATATAGAATATAGCATAGATTATATAGAATTCAGAATATAGAACATGGAATGCATAACACAGAATTAAGAATATAGAATACAGAATCCTGAATATTGAATTTAGAACATATAATGCAGAACACAGAATTTAGAATATAGAATACTCCATACTGAATATAGAATTAGAATACAGAATGTAGAGCACACAGTATGGAATATAGAATACGGGATTCAGAATATAGTATGTAGAATATAGAATGGAAAACACAAAATGTAGAATAGAATAGAGAATATAGGACACAGAATTTAGAACATGGAATGCAGAACACAGAATTTAGGATATAGAATACAGAATACTGAATATAGAATTTAAAATATAGAATTTAGAACACAGAATATAGAATATAGAATACGGAATGCAGAATAAAGGATACAGAATATAGAATGTAGAACACAGAATATAGAATATGGAAAACAGAATACAGAACCCCGAATTTAGAACTTGTAATGCAGAACACAGAATTTAGACTATAGAATACAGAATACTGAATATAGAATTTAGAATATAGAATGTAGAACACAGAATATATAATATAAAATACAGAATTTAGAATATGATATGCCGAACACTGAATATTGAAAGTAGAATACAGAATACTGAATATAGGATTTAGAACATATAATGCAGAACACAGAATTTAGAATATAGAATACAGAATACTGAATATAGAATATAGAACATGGAATGCAGAACACCGAATTTAGTATATAGAATATAGAATACTGAATATAGAATTTAGAATTAAAAATTTAGAACAAAGAATATATACTATAGACTACGGAATGCAAAATATAGTATGTAGAGTATAGAATGAAAAACACATTATATAGAATATACAATAAGCAATGTACAACCCAGAATGCAGAACATGTAATGCAGAACACAGAATTTAGAACTTACAATACAGAATACTGAATATAGAATTTAGAATATAGAATGTAGAACACAGAACATAGAATACAGATTATTGAATACAGAATTAAGCACATGGAATGCAGAACACAGAATTTAGAAAATAGTGTATGAATACTGAATATAGAATTTAGCATATAGAATGTAGAACACAGAATATACAATGTAGAATTCGGAATGCAGAAAATAGAATACCGAATATAGAATGTAGAACACAGAATATAGACTATGGAAAACAGAATACAGAACCCAGAATTTAGAATATGGAATGCAGAACACAGAATTTAGAATATAGAACACAGAATAATGAATATAGAATTTAGAACATAGAATGCAGAACACAGAATTTAGAATATAAAATGTAGAACACCGAATATAGAATATAGCATAGAGTATATAGAATTCAGAATATAGAACATGGAATGCATAACACAGAATTAAGAATATAGAATACAGAATCCTGAATATTGAATTTAGAACATATAATGCAGAACACAGAATTTAGAATATAGAATACTGAATACTGAATATAGAATTAGAATACAGAATGTAGAGCACATAGTATGGAATATAGAATACGGAATGCAGAATATAGTATGTAGAATATAGAATGAAAAACACAAAATATAGAATAGAGTAGAGAATATAGAACTCAGAATTTAGAACATGGAATGCAGAACACAGAATTTAGATTATAGAATACACAATCCTTAATATAGAATTTAGAATATAGAATGTAAAACACAGAATATAGAATATGGAATACGGAATGCGAATATAGAATGTGGAATATAGAATGAAGAACACAAAATATAGAATATATAAAAGAGAATATAAAACCCAGAATTTAGAAATGGAATGCAGAACACAGAATTTAGAATATATAATACATAATACTGAATAAAGAATTTAGAACATATGATGCAGAACACAGAATTTAGAATACAGAAAGCAGAATACTGAATATAGAAATTAGAACATGAAATGCAGAACATAGAACTTAGAATATAGAATAAAAAATACTGAATATAGAATTTAGAAAATAGAATGTAGAACACAGAATATAGAATAGAGAATATAGAACCCAGAATTTAGAACATGGAGTGTAGAACACAGAATTTAGAAAATAGAATAGAGAATAATAAAAATAGAATTTAGAATATAGAATGTAGGACACAGAATGAATAAGGAAAGAAGAATATAGATTACAGAATATAGAATGTAGAACACAGAATATAGAATATGGAAAACAGAATACAGAACCCAGAATTTTGAACATGGAATTCAGAACACAGAATTTAGAATATAGAACACAGAATAATGAATATAGAATTTAGAACATAGAATGCAGAACTCAGAATTTTGACAATAGAATACAGAATAATGAATACAGAATTTAGAATATTGAATGAAGAACACAGATTATAGAATATAGAATACAAAGTATAGAATCCAGAAATTAGAACATTGAATGCAAACACAGAATATAGAATATATAATACAGAATAGTGAATATAGAATTTAGAACATAAAATGCAGAACACATAATTTAGAATATAGAATATAAAACACTGAAAATAGAATATAGAACATGGAATGCTGAACACAGTATTTAGAATATAGAATACAGAATACTGGATATAGAATTTAGAACATAGAATGTAGAACACAGAATAGAGAATATAGAATCCAGAATTTAGAACATGATATGCAGAACACTGAATTTAGAAAATAGAATACAGTATACTGAATATAGAATTTAGAACATAGAAAGCAGAACACAGAATTTAGTATATACAATATGGATTACTGAATATAGATTTTAGAATTAAGAATTTAGAACTCAGAATTTAGAATATAGACAATGGAATGCAAAATATAGTATGTAGAGTATAGAATGAAGAACTCACAATATAGAATATAGAAGAGACAATATAGAACCCAGAATTTAGAACATGGAAAGCAGAACAGAGAATTTAGAATATAGAATACAGAATACTGAATATAGAATTTAGAATTTCGAATGTAGAACACAGAATATTGAATATAGAATAGAGAATATAGAATTCAGAATTTAGAATATGGAATGCAGAACACAGAATTTAGAATATAGAATAGGTAATAATGAATATAGAATTTAGAATATTGAATGTAGAACACAGAATATAAAATATAGAATCCAGAATTTAGAAAATGAAATTCAGAACACTGAATCTGGAAAGTAGAATGCAGAATACTGAATATAGAATTTAGAATATAGAATGCAGAACACAGAATTTATTATAAAGACTATAGAATACTGAATATAGAATTTAGAATTTAGAACTTAGAACTCAGAATTTAGAATATAGAATACGGAATGCAAAATATTGTATGTAGAGTATAGAATGAAGAACACACAATATCGAATATAGAATAGAGGATATAGAACACAGAATTTAGAACATGGAACGCTGAACACAGAATATAGAAAATAGAATACAGAATTCTGAATATAGAATTTAGAATATAGAATGTAGAACACAGAATATAGAATACAGGATACTAAATATAGAATATAGAACATGCAATGCAGAACACAGAATTTAGAATATAGAATACAGAATACTGAATATAGAATTTAGAATATAGAATCTGTAACACAGAATATAGAATATAGAATAGAGAATATAGAACCCAGAATTAAGAGCATGGAATGCAGAAAATAGAATTTAGAATATAGAATACAGAATACTGAATATAGAATTGAGAATATAGAATGTAGAACACAGAATATAGAATATACAATAGAGAATATAGAACACAGAATTTAGAACATGGAATGCAGAACACAGAAATTAGAACTTGAATTGCAGAACACAGAATTTTGAATTTACAATACAGAATACAGAATATACAATTTAGAACATAGAATGCAGAACACAGAATGTAGAATACAGAAAACAGAATACTGAATATAGAATTTAGATCATGGAATTCAGAACATAGAATTTAGAATAGAGAAAAAAATATACTGAATATAGAATTTAAAATATAGAATGTAGAACACAGAATATAAAATAGATAATATAGAATCCACAATTTAGAACATGGAATGTAGAACACAGAATATAGTATACAGAATACAGGATACTAAATATAGAATATAGAACATGCAATGCAGAACACAGAATTTAGAATATAGAATACAGAATACTGAATATAGAATTTAGAATATAGAATCTGTAACACAGAATATAGAATAGAGAATATAGAACACAGAATTAAGAGCATGGAATGCAGAAAATAAAATTTAGAATATAGAATACAGAATACTGAATATAGAATTTAGAATATAGAATGTAGAACACAGAATATAGAATATACAATAGAGAATATAGAACACAGAATTTAGAACATGGAATGCAGAACACAGAAATTAGAACTTGAATTGCAGAACACAGAATTTTGAATTTACAATACAGAATACAGAATATACAATTTAGAACATAGAACGCAGAACACAGAATGTAGAATACAGATAACAGAATACTGAATATAGAATTTAGATCATGGAATTCAGAACATAGAATTTAGAATAGAGAAAAAAATATACTGAATATAGAATTTAGAATATAGAATGTAGAACACAGAATATATAATAGAGAATATAGAATCCACAATTTAGAACATGGAATGTAGAACACAGAATTTAGAAAATAGAATACAGAATACTGAAAATAGAATTATAATATAGAATATAGGACACAGCATATAGAATATAGTATACGGGAAGCAGAATATAGAATACAGAATATAGAATGTAGAACACAGAATATAGAATATGGAAAACAGAATACAGAATCCAGAATTTTGAAAATGGAATTCAGAACACAGATTTTTGAATATAGAACACAGAATAATGAACATAGAATTTAGAACATAGAAAGCAGAACACAGAATTTAGACCATATAATACAGAATACTGAATATAGAATTTCGAATATAGAATGTAAAACACAGAATATATAATATAGAATTCGGAATGCAGAATATAGAATGTAGAACACAGAGTATAGGATATGGAAAACAGAATACAGAACCCAGAATTTATAACATGGAATGCAGAACACAAAATATAGACTATAGAATACAGAATACTGAATATAGAATTTAGAACATATAATGCAGACCACAGAATTTAGAATATAGAATACAGAATACTGAATATAGAATATAGAACATGGAATGCAGAACACCGAATTTAGTATATAGAATATAGAATACTGAATATAGAATTTAGAATATAGAATGTAAAACACAGAATATAGAATATAGTATACGGATCAGAATATAGAATGTGGAATATAGAATGAAGAACACAATATATAGAATATATAATAGAGAATATAGAAGCCAAAATTTAGATCATGGAATGCAGAACACAGAATTTAGAATATAGAATACAGCATACTGAATTTAGAATTTTGAATATAGAATGTAGAACACCGAATTCAGAATATAGAATACAGAATACTGAATATAGGAATTAGAATACAGAATATAGAACACAGAACATAGAATATGGAAAATGAATGCAGAATATAAAATGTAGAATATAGAATTAAGAACACAAAATATTGAATATATAAAAGAGAATATAGAACCTAGAATTTAGTAATGGAATGCAGAACACAGAATTTAAATATATAATACAAAATACTGAATATAGAATTTAGAATATAGAATGTAGAACACAAAATAGAGAATATGGAAAACAGAATACAGAACCCAAAATTTAGAACATGGAATGCAGAACACAGAATTTAGATTATAGAATACAGAATACTGAATATAGAATTTAGAATACAGAATATAGAACACAGAACATAGAACATAGAAAATGAATGCAGAATATAGAATGCAGAACACAATATAAATAATATAAAATAGAGAATATAGAACTTAGAATTTAGTAATGGAATGCCGAACCCAGAATTTAGAATACAGAATACGGAATAGTGAATATAGGATTTAGAATATATAATGAAGAACACAGAATATACAATATAGAATACGGAATGCAGAATATAGAATACAGTATATAGAATGTAGAACACAGAATATAGAATATGGAAAACAGAATACACAACACAGAATTTAGAACATGGGATGCAGAACACAGAATTTAGAATATAGAATGTAGAACACAGAATATAGAATATAGCATAGAGTATATAGAATTCAGAATATAGAACATGGAATGCATAACACAGAATTAAGAATATAGAATACAGAATCCTGAATATTGAATTTAGAACATATAATGCAGAACACAGAATTTAGAATATAGAATACTGAATACTGAATATAGAATTAGAATACAGAATGTAGAGCACATAGTATGGAATATAGAATACGGAATGCAGAATATAGTATGTAGAATATAGAATGAAAAACACAAAATGTAGAATAGAATAGAGAATATAGGACACAGAATTTAGAACATGGAATGCAGAACACAGAATTTAGGATATAGAATACAGAATACTGAATATAGAATTTAAAATATAGAATTTAGAACACAGAATATAGAATATAGAATACGGAATGCAGAATAAAGGATACAGAATATAGAATGTAGAACACAGAATATAGAATATGGAAAACAGAATACAGAACCCCGAATTTAGAACTTGTAATGCAGAACACAGAATTTAGACTATAGAATACAGAATACTGAATATAGAATTTAGAATATAGAATGTAGAACACAGAATATAGAATATAAAATACAGAATTTAGAATATGATATGCCGAACACTGAATATTGAAAATAGAATACAGAATACTGAATATAGGATTTAGAACATATAATGCAGAACACAGAATTTAGAATATAGAATACAGAATACTGAATATAGAATATAGAACATGGAATGCAGAACACCGAATTTAGTATATAGAATATAGAATACTGAATATAGAATTTAGAATTAAAAATTTAGAACAAAGAATATATACTATAGACTACGGAATGCAAAATATAGTATGTAGAGTATAGAATGAAAAACACATTATAAAGAATATACACTAGACAATGTACAACCAGAATGTAGAACATGTAATGCAGAACACAGAATTTAGAACTTACAATACAGAATACTGAATATAGAATTTAGAATATAGAATGTAGAACACAGAACATAGAATACAGATTATAGAATACAGAATTAAGCACATGGAATGCAGAACACAGAATTTAGAAAATAGTGTATGAATACTGAATATAGAATTTAGCATATAGAATGTAGAACACAGAATATACAATGTAGAGTTCGGAATGCAGAATATAGAATACAGAATATAGAATGTAGAACACAGAATATAGACTATGGAAAACAGAATACAGAACCCAGAATTTAGAATATGGAATGCAGAACACAGAATTTAGAATATAGAACACAGAATAATGAATATAGAATTTAGAACATAGAATGCAGAACACAGAATTTAGAATATAAAATGTAGAACACCGAATATAGAATATAGCATAGAGGATATAGAATTCAGAATATAGAACATGGAATGCATAACACAGAATTAAGAATATAGAATACAGAATCCTGAATATTGAATTTAGAACATATAATGCAGAACACAGAATTTAGAATATAGAATACTGAATACTGAATATAGAATTAGAATACAGAATGTAGAGCACATAGTATGGAATATAGAATACGGAATGCAGAATATAGTATGTAGAATATAGAATGAAAAACACAAAATATAGAATAGAGTAGAGAATATAGAACTCAGAATTTAGAACATGGAATGCAGAACACAGAATTTAGATTATAGAATACACAATTCTTAATATAGAATTTAGAATATAGAATGTAAAACACAGAATATAGAATATGGAATACGGAATGCAGAATATAGAATGTGGAATATAGAATGAAGAACACAAAGTATAGAATATATAAAAGAGAATATAAAACCCAGAATTTAGAAATGGAATGCAGAACACAGAATTTAGAATATATAATACATAATACTGAATACAGAATTTAGAACATATGATGCAGAACACAGAATTTAGAATACAGAAAGCAGAATACTGAATATAGAAATTAGAACATGAAATGCAGAACATAGAACTTAGAATATAGAATAAAAAATACTGAATATAGAATTTAGAAAATAGAATGTAGAACACAGAATATAGAATAGAGAATATAGAACCCAGAATTTAGAACATGGAATGTAGAACACAGAATTTAGAAAATAGAATAGAGAATAATAAAAATAGAATTTAGAATATAGAATGTAGGACACAGAATATAGAATATAGAATAAGGAAAGCAGAATATAGATTACAGAATATAGAATTCAGAACACAGAATATAGAATATGGAAAACAGAATACAGAACCCAGAATTTTGAACATGGAATTCAGAACACAGAATTTAGAATATAGAACACAGAATAATGAATATAGAATTTAGAACATAGAATGCAGAAGTCAGAATTTTGACAATAGAATACAGAATAATGAATACAGAATTTAGAATATTGAATGAAGAACACAGATTATAGAATATAGAATACAAAGTATAGAATCCAGAATTTAGAACATTGAATGCAAACACAGAATTTAGAATATATAATACAGAATAGTGAATATAGAATTTAGAACATAAAATGCAGAACACATAATTTAGAATATAGAATATAAAACACTGAAAATAGAATATAGAACATGGAATGCTGAACACAGTATTTAGAATATAGAATACAGAATACTGGATATAGAATTTAGAACATAGAATGTAGAACACAGAATAGAGAATATAGAATCCAGAATTTAGAACATGATATGCAGAACACTGAATTTAGAAAATAGAATACAGTATACTGAATATAGAATTTAGAACATAGAAAGCAGAACACAGAATTTAGTATATAGAATATGGATTACTGAATATAGAATTTAAAATTAAGAATTTAGAACTCAGAATTTAGAATATAGACAATGGAATGCAAAATATAGTATGTAGAGTATAGAATGAAGAACTCACAGTATAGAATATAGAACAGACAATATAGAACCCAGAATTTAGAACATGGAAAGCAGAACAGAGAATTTAGAATATAGAATACAGAATACTGAATATAGAATTTAGAATTTCGAATGTAGAACACAGAATATTGAATATAGAATAGAGAATATAGAATTCAGAATTTAGAATATGGAATGCAGAACACAGAATTTAGAATATAGAATAGGTAATAATGAATATAGAATTTAGAATATTGAATGCAGAAAACAGAATTTAGACAATAGAATACATAATACTGAATATAGAATTTAGAATATAGAATGTAGAACACAGAATATAAAATATAGAATCCAGAATTTAGAAAATGAAATTCAGAACACTGAATCTGGAAAGTAGAATGCAGAATACTGAATATAGAATTTAGAATATAGAATGCAGAACACAGAATTTATTATAAAGACTATAGAATACTGAATATAGAATTTAGAATTTAGAACTTAGAACTCAGAATTTAGAATATAGAATACGGAATGCAAAATATTGTATGTAGAGTATAGAATGAAGAACACACAATATCGAATATAGAATAGAGGATATAGAACACAGAATTTAGAACATGGAACGCTGAACACAGAATATAGAAAATAGAATACAGAATTCTGAATATAGAATTTAGAATATAGAATGTAGAACACAGAATATAGAATACAGGATACTAAATATAGAATATAGAACATGCAATGCAGAACACAGAATTTAGAATATAGAATACAGAATACTGAATATAGAATTTAGAATATAGAATCTGTAACACAGAATATAGAATATAGAATAGAGAATATAGAACCCAGAATTAAGAGCATGGAATGCAGAAAATAGAATTTAGAATATAGAATACAGAATACTGAATATAGAATTGAGAATATAGAATGTAGAACACAGAATATAGAATATACAATAGAGAATATAGAACACAGAATTTAGAACATGGAATGCAGAACACAGAAATTAGAACTTGGATTGCAGAACACAGAATTTTGAATTTACAATACAGAATACAGAATGTACAATTTAGAACATAGAACGCAGAACACAGAATGTAGAATACAGAAAACAGAATACTGAATATAGAATTTAGATCATGGAATTCAGAACATAGAATTTAGAATAGAGAAAAATATATACTGAATATGTAATTTAGAATATAGAATGTAGAACACAGAATATATAATAGAGAATATAGAATCTACAATTTAGAACATGGAATGTAGAACACAGAATTTAGAAAATAGAATACAGAATACTGAAAATAGAATTTAGAATATAGAATATAGGACACAGCATATAGAATACAGTATACGGGAAGCAGAATATAGAATACAGAATATAGAATGTAGAACACAGAATATAGAATATGGAAAACAGAATACAGAATCCAGAATTTTGAAAATGGAATTCAGAACACAGATTTTTGAATATAGAACACAGAATAATGAACATAGAATTTAGAACATAGA
This sequence comes from Vicugna pacos, assembly GCF_048564905.1. Lineage (NCBI taxonomy): Eukaryota > Metazoa > Chordata > Mammalia > Artiodactyla > Camelidae > Vicugna > Vicugna pacos. The sequence continues at coordinate 914,495 of NW_027328735.1, forward strand.
AAGCAGAACACAGAATTTAGACCATATAACACAGAATACTGAATATAGAATTTCGAATATAGAATGTAAAACACAGAATATATAATATAGAATTCGGAATGCAGAATATAGAATGTAGAACACAGAGTATAGGATATGGAAAACAGAATACAGAACCCAGAATTTATAACATGGAATGCAGAACACAAAATATAGACTATAGAATACAGAATACTGAATATAGAATTTAGAACATATAATGCAGACCACAGAATTTAGAATATAGAATACAGAATACTGAATATAGAATATAGAACATGGAATGCAGAACACCGAAATTAGTATATAGAATATAGAATACTGAATATAGAATTTAGAATATAGAATGTAAAACACAGAATATAGAATATAGTATACGGATCAGAATATAGAATGTGGAATATAGAATGAAGAACACAAAATATAGAATATATAATAGAGAATATAGAAGCCAAAATTTAGATCATGGAATGCAGAACACAGAATTTAGAATATAGAATACAGCATACTGAATTTAGAATTTTGAATATAGAATGTAGAACACCGAATTCAGAATATAGAATACAGAATACTGAATATAGGAATTAGAATACAGAATATAGAACACAGAACATAGAATATGGAAAATGAATGCAGAATATAAAATGTAGAATATAGAATTAAGAACACAAAATATTGAATATATAAAAGAGAATATAGAACCTAGAATTTAGTAATGGAATGCAGAACACAGAATTTAAATATATAATACAAAATACTGAATATAGAATTTAGAATATAGAATGTAGAACACAATATAGAGAATATGGAAAACAGAATACAGAACCCAAAATTTAGAACATGGAATGCAGAACACAGAATTTAGATTATAGAATACAGAATACTGAATATAGAATTTAGAATACAGAATATAGAACACAGAACATAGAACATAGAAAATGAATGCAGAATATAGAATGCAGAACACAATATAAATAATATAAAATAGAGAATATAGAACTTAGAATTTAGTAATGGAATGCCGAACCCAGAATTTAGAATACAGAATACGGAATAGTGAATATAGGATTTAGAATATATAATGAAGAACACAGAATATACAATATAGAATACGGAATGCAGAATATAGAATACAGTATATAGAATGTAGAACACAGAATATAGAATATGGAAAACAGAATACACAACCCAGAATTTAGAACATGGGATGCAGAACACAGAATTTAGAATATAGAATGTAGAACACAGAATATAGAATATAGCATAGAAGATATAGAATTCAGAATATAGAACATGGAATGCATAACACAGAATTAAGAATATAGAATACAGAATCCTGAATATTGAATTTAGAACATATAATGCAGAACACAGAATTTAGAATATACAATACTGAATACTGAATATAGAATTAGAATACAGAATGTAGAGCACATAGTATGGAATATAGAATACGGAATGCAGAATATAGTATGTAGAATATAGAATGGAAAACACAAAATGTAGAATAGAATAGAGAATATAGGACACAGAATTTAGAACATGGAATGCAGAACACAGAATTTAGGATATAGAATACAGAATACTGAATATAGAATTTAAAATATAGAATTTAGAACACAGAATATAGAATATAGAATACGGAATGCAGAATAAAGAATACAGAATATAGAATGTAGAACACAGAATATAGAATATGGAAAACAGAATACAGAACCCCGAATTTAGAAATTGTAATGCAGAACACAGAATTTAGACTATAGAATACAGAATACTGAATATAGAATTTAGAATATAGAATGTAGAACACAGAATATAGAATATAAAATACAGAATTTAGAATATGATATGCCGAACACTGAATATTGAAAATAGAATACAGAATACTGATTATAGAATTTAGAACATATAATGCAGAACACAGAATTTAGAATATAGAATACAGAATACTGAATATAGAATATAGAACATGGAATGCAGAACACCGAATTTAGTATATAGAATATAGAATACTTAATATAGAATTTAGAATTAAAAATTTAGAACAAAGAATATATACTATAGACTACGGAATGCAAAATATAGTATGTAGAGTATAGAATGAAAAACACATTATATAGAATATACAATAGACAATGTACAACCCAGAATGTAGAACATGTAAAGCAGAACACAGAATTTAGAACTTACAATACAGAATACTGAATATAGAATTTAGAATATAGCATGTAGAACACAGAACATAGAATACAGATTATAGAATACAGAATTAAGCACATGGAATGCAGAACACAGAATTTAGAAAATAGTGTATGAATACTGAATATAGAATTTAGCATATAGAATGTAGAACACAGAATATAGACTATGGAAAACAGAATACAGAACCCAGAATTTAGAATATGGAATGCAGAACACAGAATTTAGAATATAGAACACAGAATAATGAATATAGAATTTAGAACATAGAATGCAGAACACAGAATTTAGAATATAAAATGTAGAACACAGAATATAGAATATAGCATAGAGGATATAGAATTCAGAATATAGAACATGGAATGCATAACACAGAATTAAGACTATAGAATACAGAATCCTGAATATTGAATTTAGAACATATAATGCAGAACACAGAATTTAGAATATAGAATACTGAATACTGAATATAGAATTAGAATACAGAATGTAGAGCACATAGTATGGAATATAGAATACGGAATGCAGAATATAGTATGTAGAATATAGAATGAAAAACACAAAATATAGAATAGAGTAGAGAAAATAGAACTCAGAATTTAGAACATGGAATGCAGAACACAGAATTTAGATTATAGAATACACAATTCTTAATATAGGGTTTAGAATATAGAATGTAAAACACAGAATATAGAATATGGAATACGGAATGCAGAATATAGAATGTGGAATATAGAATGAAGAACACAAAATTTAGAATATATAAAAGAGAATATAAAACCCAGAATTTAGAAATGGAATGCAGAACACAGAATTTAGAATATATAATACATAATACTGAATACAGAATTTAGAACATATGATGCAGAACACAGAATTTAGAATACAGAAAGCAGAATACTGAATATAGAAATTAGAACATGAAATGCAGAACATAGAACTTAGAATATAGAATAAAAAATACTGAATATAGAATTTAGAAAATAGAATGTAGAACACAGAATATAGAATAGAGAATATAGAACCCAGAATTTAGAACATGGAGTGTAGAACACAGAATTTAGAAAATAGAATAGAGAATAATAAAAATAGAATTTAGAATATAGAATGTAGGACACAGAATATAGAATATACAATAAGGAAAGCCGAATATAGATTACAGAATATAGAATGTAGAACACAGAATATAGAATATGGAAAACAGAATACAGAACCCAGAATTTTGAACATGGAATTCAGAGCACAGAATTTAGAATATAGAACACAGAATAATGAATATAGAATTTAGAACATAGAATGCAGAACTCAGAATTTTGACAATAGAATACAGAATAATGAATATAGAATTTAGAATATTGAATGAAGAACACAGATTATAGAATATAGAATACAAAGTATAGAATCCAGAATTTAGAACATTGAATGCAAACACAGAATTTAGAATATATAATACAGAATAGTGAATATAGAATTTAGAACATAAAATGCAGAACTCAGAATTTTGACAATAGAATACAGAATAATGAATACAGAATTTAGAATATTGAATGAAGAACACAGATTATAGAATATAGAATACAAAGTATAGAATCCAGAATTTAGAACATTGAATGCAAACACAGAATTTAGAATATATAATACAGAATAGTGAATATAGAATTTAGAACATAAAATGCAGAACACATAATTTAGAATATAGAATATAAAACACTGAAAATAGAATATAGAACATGGAATGCTGAACACAGTATTCAGAATATAGAATACAGAATACTGGATATAGAATATAGAACATAGAATGTAGAACACAGAATAGAGAATATAGAATCCAGAAATTAGGACATGATATGCAGAACACTGAATTTAGAAAATAGAATACAGTATACTGAATATAGAATTTAGAACATAGAAAGCAGAACACAGAATTTAGTATATAGTATATGGATTACTGAATATAGAATTTAGAATTAAGAATTTAGAACTCAGAATTTAGAATATAGACAACGGAATGCAAAATATAGTATGTAGAGTATAGAATGAAGAACTCACAATATAGAATATAGAACAGACAATATAGAACCCAGAATTTAGAACATGGAAAGCAGAACAGAGAATTTAGAATATAGAATACAGAATACTGAATATAGAATTTAGAATTTCGAATGTAGAACACAGAATATTGAATATAGAATAGAGAATATAGAATTCAGAATTTAGAATATGGAATGCAGAACACAGAATTTAGAATATAGAATAGGTAATAATGAATATAGAATTTAGAATATTGAATGCAGAAAACAGAATTTAGACAATAGAATACATAATACTGAATACAGAATTTAGAATATAGCATGTAGAACACAGAACATAGAATACAGATTATAGAATACAGAATTAAGCACATGGAATGCAGAACACAGAATTTAGAAAATAGTGTATGAATACTGAATATAGAATTTAGCATATAGAATGTAGAACACAGAATATAGACTATGGAAAACAGAATACAGAACCCAGAATTTAGAATATGGAATGCAGAACACAGAATTTAGAATATAGAACACAGAATAATGAATATAGAATTTAGAACATAGAATGCAGAACACAGAATTTAGAATATAAAATGTAGAACACAGAATATAGAATATAGCATAGAGGATATAGAATTCAGAATATAGAACATGGAATGCATAACACAGAATTAAGACTATAGAATACAGAATCCTGAATATTGAATTTAGAACATATAATGCAGAACACAGAATTTAGAATATAGAATACTGAATACTGAATATAGAATTAGAATACAGAATGTAGAGCACATAGTATGGAATATAGAATACGGAATGCAGAATATAGTATGTAGAATATAGAATGAAAAACACAAAATATAGAATAGAGTAGAGAAAATAGAACTCAGAATTTAGAACATGGAATGCAGAACACAGAATTTAGATTATAGAATACACAATTCTTAATATAGGGTTTAGAATATAGAATGTAAAACACAGAATATAGAATATGGAATACGGAATGCAGAATATAGAATGTGGAATATAGAATGAAGAACACAAAATTTAGAATATATAAAAGAGAATATAAAACCCAGAATTTAGAAATGGAATGCAGAACACAGAATTTAGAATATATAATACATAATACTGAATACAGAATTTAGAACATATGATGCAGAACACAGAATTTAGAATACAGAAAGCAGAATACTGAATATAGAAATTAGAACATGAAATGCAGAACATAGAACTTAGAATATAGAATAAAAAATACTGAATATAGAATTTAGAAAATAGAATGTAGAACACAGAATATAGAATAGAGAATATAGAACCCAGAATTTAGAACATGGAGTGTAGAACACAGAATTTAGAAAATAGAATAGAGAATAATAAAAATAGAATTTAGAATATAGAATGTAGGACACAGAATATAGAATATACAATAAGGAAAGCCGAATATAGATTACAGAATATAGAATGTAGAACACAGAATATAGAATATGGAAAACAGAATACAGAACCCAGAATTTTGAACATGGAATTCAGAGCACAGAATTTAGAATATAGAACACAGAATAATGAATATAGAATTTAGAACATAGAATGCAGAACTCAGAATTTTGACAATAGAATACAGAATAATGAATATAGAATTTAGAATATTGAATGAAGAACACAGATTATAGAATATAGAATACAAAGTATAGAATCCAGAATTTAGAACATTGAATGCAAACACAGAATTTAGAATATATAATACAGAATAGTGAATATAGAATTTAGAACATAAAATGCAGAACTCAGAATTTTGACAATAGAATACAGAATAATGAATACAGAATTTAGAATATTGAATGAAGAACACAGATTATAGAATATAGAATACAAAGTATAGAATCCAGAATTTAGAACATTGAATGCAAACACAGAATTTAGAATATATAATACAGAATAGTGAATATAGAATTTAGAACATAAAATGCAGAACACATAATTTAGAATATAGAATATAAAACACTGAAAATAGAATATAGAACATGGAATGCTGAACACACTATTTAGAATATAGAATACAGAATACTGGATATAGAATATAGAACATAGAATGTAGAACACAGAATAGAGAATATAGAATCCAGAAATTAGGACATGATATGCAGAACACTGAATTTAGAAAATAGAATACAGTATACTGAATATAGAATTTAGAACATAGAAAGCAGAACACAGAATTTAGTATATAGTATATGGATTACTGAATATAGAATTTAGAATTAAGAATTTAGAACTCAGAATTTAGAATATAGACAACGGAATGCAAAATATAGTATGTAGAGTATAGAATGAAGAACTCACAATATAGAATATAGAACAGACAATATAGAACCCAGAATTTAGAACATGGAAAGCAGAACAGAGAATTTAGAATATAGAATACAGAATACTGAATATAGAATTTAGAATTTCGAATGTAGAACACAGAATATTGAATATAGAATAGAGAATATAGAATTCAGAATTTAGAATATGGAATGCAGAACACAGAATTTAGAATATAGAATAGGTAATAATGAATATAGAATTTAGAATATTGAATGCAGAAAACAGAATTTAGACAATAGAATACATAATACTGAATATAGAATTTAGAATATAGAATGTAGAACACAGAATATAAAATATAGAATCCAGAATTTAGAAAATGAAATTCAGAACACTGAATCTGGAAAGTAGATGCAGAATACTGAATATAGAATTTAGAATATAGAATGCAGAACACAGAATTTATTATAAAGACTATAGAATACTGAATATAGAATTTAGAATTTAGAACTTAGAACTCAGAATTTAGAATATAGAATACGGAATGCAAAATATTGTATGTAGAGTATAGAATGAAGAACACACAATATCGAATATAGAATAGAGGATATAGAACACAGAATTTAGAACATGGAACGCTGAACACAGAATATAGAAAATAGAATACAGAATTCTGAATATAGAATTTAGAATATAGAATGTAGAACACAGAATATAGAATACAGGATACTAAATATAGAATATAGAACATGCAATGCAGAACACAAAATTTAGAATATAGAATACAGAATACTGAATATAGAATTTAGAATATAGAATCTGTAACACAGAATATAGAATATAGAATAGAGAATATAGAACCCAGAATTAAGAGCATGGAATGCAGAAAATAGAATTTAGAATATAGAATACAGAATACTGAATATAGAATTGAGAATATAGAATGTAGAACACAGAATATAGAATATACAATAGAGAATATAGAACACAGAATTTAGAACATGGAATGCAGAACACAGAAATTAGAACTTGAATTGCAGAACACAGAATTTTGAATTTACAATACAGAATACAGAATATACAATTTAGAATATAGAATGCAGAACACAGAATGTAGAATAAAGAAAACAGAATACTGAATATAGAATTTAGATCATGGAATTCAGAATATAGAATTTAGAATAGAGAAAAAAATATACTGAATATAGAATTTAGAATATAGAATGTAGAACACAGAATATAAAATAGATAATATGGAATCCACAATTTAGAACATGGAATGTAGAACACAGAATATAGTATATAGAATACAGGATACTAAATATAGAATATAGAACATGCAATGCAGAACACAGAATTTAGAATATAGAATACAGAATACTGAATATAGAATTTAGAATATAGAATCTGTAACACAGAATATAGAATATAGAATATAGAATATAGAACCCAGAATTAAGAGCATGGAATGCAGAAAATAAAATTTAGAATATAGAATACAGAATACTGAATATAGAATTTAGAATATAGAATGTAGAACACAGAATATAGAATATACAATAGAGAATATAGAACACAGAATTTAGAACATGGAATGCAGAACACAGAAATTAGAACTTGAATTGCAGAACACAGAATTTTGAATTTACAATACAGAATACAGAATATACAATTTAGAACATAGAACGCAGAACACAGAATGTAGAATACAGATAACAGAATACTGAATATAGAATTTAGATCATGGAATTCAGAACATAGAATTTAGAATAGAGAAAAAAATATACTGAATATAGAATTTAGAATATAGAATGTAGAACACAGAATATATAATAGAGAATATAGAATCCACAATTTAGAACATGGAATGTAGAACACAGAATTTAGAAAATAGAATACAGAATACTGAAAATAGAATTTAGAATATAGAATATAGGACACAGCATATAGAATATAGTATACGGGAAGCAGAATATAGAATACAGAATATAGAATGTAGAACACAGAATATAGAATATGGAAAACAGAATACAGAATCCAGAATTTTGAAAATGGAATTCAGAACACAGATTTTTGAATATAGAACACAGAATAATGAACATAGAATTTAGAACATAGAAAGCAGAACACAGAATTTAGACCATATAATACAGAATACTGAATATAGAATTTCGAATATAGAATGTAAAACACAGAATATATAATATAGAATTCGGAATGCAGAATATAGAATGTAGAACACAGAGTATAGGATATGGAAAACAGAATACAGAACCCAGAATTTATAACATGGAATGCAGAACACAAAATATAGACTATAGAATACAGAATACTGAATATAGAATTTAGAACATATAATGCAGACCACAGAATTTAGAATATAGAATACAGAATACTGAATATAGAATATAGAACATGGAATGCAGAACACCGAATTTAGTATATAGAATTTAGAATACTGAATATAGAATTTAGAATATAGAATGTAAAACACAGAATATAGAATATAGTATACGGATCAGAATATAGAATGTGGAATATAGAATGAAGAACACAATATATAGAATATATAATAGAGAATATAGAAGCCAAAATTTAGATCATGGAATGCAGAACACAGAATTTAGAATATAGAATACAGCATACTGAATTTAGAATTTTGAATATAGAATGTAGAACACCGAATTCAGAATATAGAATACAGAATACTGAATATAGGAATTAGAATACAGAATATAGAACACAGAACATAGAATATGGAAAATGAATGCAGAATATAAAATGTAGAATATAGAATTAAGAACACAAAATATTGAATATATAAAAGAGAATATAGAACCTAGAATTTAGTAATGGAATGCAGAACACGGAATTTAAATATATAATACAAAATACTGAATATAGAATTTAGAATATAGAATGTAGAACACAAAATAGAGAATATGGAAAACAGAATACAGAACCCAAAATTTAGAACATGGAATGCAGAACACAGAATTTAGATTATAGAATACAGAATACTGAATATAGAATTTAGAATACAGAATATAGAACACAGAACATAGAACATAGAAAATGAATGCAGAATATAGAATGCAGAACACAATATAAATAATATAAAATAGAGAATATAGAACTTAGAATTTAGTAATGGAATGCCGAACCCAGAATTTAGAATACAGAATACGGAATAGTGAATATAGGATTTAGAATATATAATGAAGAACACAGAATATACAATATAGAATACGGAATGCAGAATATAGAATACAGTATATAGAATGTAGAACACAGAATCTAGAATATGGAAAACAGAATACACAACCCAGAATTTAGAACATGGGATGCAGAACACAGAATTTAGAATATAGAATGTAGAACACAGAATATAGAATATAGCATAGAGTATATAGAATTCAGAATATAGAACATGGAATGCATAACACAGAATTAAGAATATAGAATACAGAATCCTGAATATTGAATTTAGAACATATAATGCAGAACACAGAATTTAGAATACAGAATACGGAATAGTGAATATAGGATTTAGAATATATAATGAAGAACACAGAATATAAAATATAGAATACGGAATGCAGAATATAGAATACAGTATATAGAATGTAGAACACAGAATATAGAATATGGAAAACAGAATACAAAACCCAGAATTTTGAACATGGAATTCAGAACACAGAATTTAGAATATAGAACACAGAATAATGAATATAGAATTTAGAACATAGAATGCAGAACTCAGAATTTTGACAATAGAATACAGAATAATGAATACAGAATTTAGAATATTGAATGAAGAACACAGATTATAGAATATAGAATACAAAGTATAGAATCCAGAATTTAGAACATTGAATGCAAACACAGAATTTAGAATATATAATACAGAATAGTGAATATAGAATTTAGAACATAAAATGCAGAACACATAATTTAGAATATAGAATATAAAACACTGAAAATAGAATATAGAACATGGAATACTGAACACAGTATTTATAATATAGAATACAGAATACTGGATATAGAATTTAGAACATAGAATGTAGAACACAGAATAGAGAATATAGAATCCAGAATTTAGAACATGATATGCAGAACACTGAATTTAGAAAATAGAATACAGTATACTGAATATAGAATTTAGAACATAGAAAGCAGAACACAGAATTTAGTATATAGAATATGGATTACTGAATATAGAATTTAGAATTAAGAATTTAGAACTCAGAATTTAGAATATAGACAACGGAATGCAAAATATAGTATGTAGAGTATAGAATGAAGAACTCACAATATAGAATATAGAACAGACAATATAGAACCCAGAATTTAGAACATGGAAAGCAGAACAGAGAATTTAGAATATAGAATACAGAATACTGAATATAGAATTTAGAATTTCGAATGTAGAACACAGAATTTTGAATATAGAATAGAGAATATAGAATTCAGAATTTAGAATATGGAATGCAGAACACAGAATTTAGAATATAGAATAGGTAATAATGAATATAGAATTTAGAATATTGAATGCAGAAAACAGAATTTAGACAATAGAATACATAATACTGAATATAGAATTTAGAATATAGAATGTAGAACACAGAATATAAAATATAGAATCCAGAATTTAGAAAATGAAATTCAGAACACTGAATCTGGAAAGTAGAATGCAGAATACTGAATATAGAATTTAGAATATAGAATGCAGAACACAGAATTTATTATATAAACTATAGAATACTGAATATAGAATTTAGAATTTAGAACTTAGAACTCAGAATTTAGAATATAGAATACGGAATGCAAAATAATGTATGTAGAGTATAGAATGAAGAACAAACAATATCGAATATAGAATAGAGGATATAGAACACAGAATTTAGAACATGGAACGCTGAACACAGAATATAGAAAATAGAATACAGAATTCTGAATATAGAATGTAGAACACAGAATATAGAATACAGGATACTAAATATAGAATATAGAACATGCAATGCAGAACACAGAATTTAGAATATAGAATACAGAATACTGAATATAGAATTTAGAATATAGAATCTGTAACACAGAATATAGAATATAGAATAGAGAATATAGAACCCAGAATTAAGAGCATGGAATGCAGAAAATAGAATTTAGAATATAGAATACAGAATACTGAATATAGAATTGAGAATATAGAATGTAGAACACAGAATATAGAATATACAATAGAGAATATAGAACACAGAATTTAGAACATGGAATGCAGAACTCAGAAATTAGAACTTGAATTGCAGAACACAGAATTTTGAATTTACAATACAGAATACAGAATATACAATTTAGAACATAGAATGCAGAACACAGAATGTAGAATACAGAAAACAGAATACTGAATATAGAATTTAGATCATGGAATTCAGAACATAGAATTTAGAATAGAGAAAAAAATATACTGAATATAGAATTTAGAATATAGAACGTAGAACACAGAATATAAAATAGATAATATAGAATCCACAATTTAGAACATGGAATGTAGAACACAGAATATAGTATATAGAATACAGGATACTAAATATAGAATATAGAACATGCAATGCAGAACACGGAATTTAGAATATAGAATACAGAATACTGAATAAAGAATTTAGAATATAGAATCTGTAACACAGAATATAGAATAGAGAATAGAGAATATAGAACCCAGAATTAAGAGCATGGAATGCAGAAAATAAAATTTAGAATATAGAATACAGAATACTGAATATAGAATTTAGAATATAGAATGTAGAACACAGAATATAGAATATACTATAGAGAATATAGAACACAGAATTTAGAACATGGAATGCAGAACACAGAAATTAGAACTTGGATTGCAGAACACAGAATTTTGAATTTACAATACAGAATACAGAATATACAATTTAGAACATAGAACGCAGAACACAGAATGTAGAATACAGAAAACAGAATACTGAATATAGAATTTAGATCATGGAATTCAGAACATAGAATTTAGAATAGAGAAAAAAATATACTGAATATAGAATTTAGAATATAGAATGTAGAACACAGAATATATAATAGAGAATATAGAATCCACAATTTAGAACATGGAATGTAGAACACAGAATTTAGAAAATAGAATACAGAATACTGAAAATAGAATTTAGAATATAGAATATAGGACACAGCATATAGAATACAGTATACGGGAAGCAGAATATAGAATACAGAATATAGAATGTAGAACACAGAATATAGAATATGGAAAACAGAATACAGAATCCAGAATTTTGAAAATGGAATTCAGAACACAGATTTTTGAATATAGAACACAGAATAATGAACATAGAATTTAGAACATAGAAAGCAGAACACAGAATTTAGACCATATAATACAGAATACTGAATATACAATTTCGAATATAGAATGTAAAACACAGAATATATAATATAGAATTCGGAATGCAGAATATAGAATGTAGAACACAGACTATAGGATATGGAAAACAGAATACAGAACCCAGAATTTATAACCAGGAATGCAGAACACAAAATATAGACTATAGAATACAGAATACTGAATATAGAATTTAGAACATATAATGCAGACCACAGAATTTAGAATATAGAATACAGAATACTGAATATAGAATATAGAACATGGAATGCAGAACACCGAATTTAGTATATAGAATATAGAATACTGAATATAGAATTTAGAATATAGAATGTAAAACACAGAATATAGAATATAGTATACGGATCAGAATATAGAATGTGGAATATAGAATGAAGAACACAATATATAGAATATATAATAGAGAATATAGAAGCCAAAATTTAGATCATGGAATGCAGAACACAGAATTTAGAATATAGAATAAAGCATACTGAATTTAGAATTTTGAATATAGAATGTAGAACACCGAATTCAGAATATAGAATACAGAATACTGAATATAGGAATTAGAATACAGAATATAGAACACAGAACATAGAATATGGAAAATGAATGCAGAATATAAAATGTAGAATATAGAATTAAGAACACAAAATATTGAATATATAAAAGAGAATATAGAACCTAGAATTTAGTAATGGAATGCAGAACACAGAATTTAAATATATAATACAAAATACTGAATATAGAATTTAGAATATAGAATGTAGAACACAAAATAGAGAATATGGAAAACAGAATACAGAACCCAAAATTTAGAACATGGAATGCAGAACACAGAATTTAGATTATAGAATACAGAATACTGAATATAGAATTTAGAATACAGAATATAGAACACAGAACATAGAACATAGAAAATGAATGCAGAATATAGAATGCAGAACACAATATAAATAATATAAAATAGAGAATATAGAACTTAGAATTTAGTAATGGAATGCCGAACCCAGAATTTAGAATACAGAATACGGAATAGTGAATATAGGATTTAGAATATATAATGAAGAACACAGAATATACAATATAGAATACGGAATGCAGAATATAGAATACAGTATATAGAATGTAGAACACAGAATATAGAATATGGAAAACAGAATACACAACCCAGAATTTAGAACATGGGATGCAGAACACAGAATTTAAAATATAGAATGTAGAACACAGAATATAGAATATAGCATAGAGTATATAGAATTCAGAATATAGAACATGGAATGCATAACACAGAATTAAGAATATAGAATACAGAATCCTGAATATTGAATTTAGAACATATAATGTAGAACACAGAATTTAGAATACAGAATACGGAATAGTGAATATAGGATTTAGAATATATAATGAAGAACACAGAATATAAAATATAGAATACGGAATGCAGAATATAGAATACAGTATATAGAATGTAGAACACAGAATATAGAATATGGAAAACAGAATACAAAACCCAGAATTTTGAACATGGAATTCAGAACACAGAATTTAGAATATAGAACACAGAATAATGAATATAGAATTTAGAACATAGAATGCAGAACTCAGAATTTTGACAATAGAATACAGAATAATGAATACAGAATTTAGAATATTGAATGAAGAACACAGATAATAGAATATAGAATACAAAGTATAGAATCCAGAATTTAGAACATTGAATGCAAACACAGAATTTAGAATATATAATACAGAATAGTGAATATAGAATTTAGAACATAAAATGCAGAACACATAATTTAGAATATAGAATATAAAACACTGAAAATAGAATATAGAACATGGAATACTGAACACAGTATTTATAATATAGAATACAGAATACTGGATATAGAATTTAGAACATAGAATGTAGAACACAGAATAGAGAATATAGAATCCAGAATTTAGAACATGATATGCAGAACACTGAATTTAGAAAATAGAATACAGTATACTGAATATAGAATTTAGAACATAGAAAGCAGAACACAGAATTTAGTATATAGAATATGGATTACTGAATATAGAATTTAGAATTAAGAATTTAGAACTCAGAATTTAGAATATAGACAACGGAATGCAAAATATAGTATGTAGAGTATAGAATGAAGAACTCACAATATAGAATATAGAACAGACAATATAGAACCCAGAATTTAGAACATGGAAAGTAGAACAGAGAATTTAGAATATAGAATACAGAATACTGAATATAGAATTTAGAATTTCGAATGTAGAACACAGAATATTGAATATAGAATAGAGAATATAGAATTCAGAATTTAGAATATGGAATGCAGAACACAGAATTTAGAATATAGAATAGGTAATAATGAATATAGAATTTAGAATATTGAATGCAGAAAACAGAATTTAGACAATAGAATACATAATACTGAATATAGAATTTAGAATATAGAATGTAGAACACAGAATATAAAATATAGAATCCAGAATTTAGAAAATGAAATTCAGAACACTGAATCTGGAAAGTAGAATGCAGAATACTGAATATAGAATTTAGAATATAGAATGCAGAACACAGAATTTATTATATAAACTATAGAATACTGAATATAGAATTTAGAATTTAGAACTTAGAACTCAGAATTTAGAATATAGAATACGGAATGCAAAATAATGTATGTAGAGTATAGAATGAAGAACACACAATATCGAATATAGAATAGAGGATATAGAACACAGAATTTAGAACATGGAACGCTGAACACAGAATATAGAAAATAGAATACAGAATTCTGAATATAGAATTTAGAATATAGAATGTAGAACACAGAATATAGAATATAGAATACAGGATACTAAATATAGAATATAGAACATGCAATGCAGAACACAGAATTTAGAATATAGAATACAGAATACTGAATATAGAATTTAGAATATAGAATCTGTAACACAGAATATAGAATATAGAATAGAGAATATAGAACCCAGAATTAAGAGCATGGAATGCAGAAAATAGAATTTAGAATATAGAATACAGAATACTGAATATAGAATTGAGAATATAGAATGTAGAACACAGAATATAGAATATACAATAGAGAATATAGAACACAGAATTTAGAACATGGAATGCAGAACACAGAAATTAGAACTTGAATTGCAGAACACAGAATTTTGAATTTACAATACAGAATACAGAATATACAATTTAGAACATAGAATGCAGAACACAGAATGTAGAATACAGAAAACAGAATACTGAATATAGAATTTAGATCATGGAATTCAGAACATAGAATTTAGAATAGAGAAAAAAATATACTGAATATAGAATTTAGAATATAGAATGTAGAACACAGAATATAAAATAGATAATATAGAATCCACAATTTAGAACATGGAATGTAGAACACAGAATATAGTATATAGAATACAGGATACTAAATATAGAATATAGAACATGCAATGCAGAACACAGAATTTAGAATATAGAATACAGAATACTGAATAAAGAATTTAGAATATAGAATCTGTAACACAGAATAGAGAATAGAGAATAGAGAATATAGAACCCAGAATTAAGAGCATGGAATGCAGAAAATAAAATTTAGAATATAGAATACAGAATACTGAATATAGAATTTAGAATATAGAATGTAGAACACAGAATATAGAATATACAATAGAGAATATAGAACACAGAATTTAGAACATGGAATGCAGAACACAGAAATTAGAACTTGGATTGCAGAACACAGAATTTTGAATTTACAATACAGAATACAGAATATACAATTTAGAACATAGAACGCAGAACACAGAATGTAGAATACAGAAAACAGAATACTGAATATAGAATTTAGATCATGGAATTCAGAACATAGAATTTAGAATAGAGAAAAAAATATACTGAATATAGAATTTAGAATATAGAATGTAGAACACAGAATATATAATAGAGAATATAGAATCCACAATTTAGAACATGGAATGTAGAACACAGAATTTAGAAAATAGAATACAGAATACTGAAAATAGAATTTAGAATATAGAATATAGGACACAGCATATAGAATACAGTATACGGGAAGCAGAATATAGAATACAGAATATAGAATGTAGAACACAGAATATAGAATATGGAAAACAGAATACAGAATCCAGAATTTTGAAAATGGAATTCAGAACACAGATTTTTGAATATAGAACACAGAATAATGAACATAGAATTTAGAACATAGAAAGCAGAACACAGAATTTAGACCATATAATACAGAATACTGAATATAGAATTTCGAATATAGAATGTAAAACACAGAATATATAATATAGAATTCGGAATGCAGAATATAGAATGTAGAACACAGAGTATAGGATATGGAAAACAGAATACAGAACCCAGAATTTATAACCAGGAATGCAGAACACAAAATATAGACTATAGAATACAGAATACTGAATATAGAATTTAGAACATATAATGCAGACCACAGAATTTAGAATATAGAATACAGAATACTGAATATAGAATATAGAACATGGAATGCAGAACACCGAATTTAGTATATAGAATATAGAATACTGAATATAGAATTTAGAATATAGAATGTAAAACACAGAATATAGAATATAGTATACGGATCAGAATATAGAATGTGGAATATAGAATGAAGAACACAATATATAGAATATATAATAGAGAATATAGAAGCCAAAATTTAGATCATGGAATGCAGAACACAGAATTTAGAATATAGAATACAGCATACTGAATTTAGAATTTTGAATATAGAATGTAGAACACCGAATTCAGAATATAGAATACAGAATACTGAATATAGGAATTAGAATACAGAATATAGAACACAGAACATAGAATATGGAAAATGAATGCAGAATATAAAATGTAGAATATAGAATTAAGAACACAAAATATTGAATATATAAAAGAGAATATAGAACCTAGAATTTAGTAATGGAATGCAGAACACAGAATTTAAATATATAATACAAAATACTGAATATAGAATTTAGAATATAGAATGTAGAACACAAAATAGAAAATATTTAAAACAGAATACAGAACCCAAAATTTAGAACATGGAATGCAGAACACAGAATTTAGATTATAGAATACAGAATACTGAATATAGAATTTAGAATACAGAATATAGAACACAGAACATAGAACATAGAAAATGAATGCAGAATATAGAATGCAGAACACAATATAAATAATATAAAATAGAGAATATAGAACTTAGAATTTAGTAATGGAATGCCGAACCCAGAATTTAGAATACAGAATACGGAATAGTGAATATAGGATTTAGAATATATAATGAAGAACACAGAATATACAATATAGAATACGGAATGCAGAATATAGAATACAGTATATAGAATGTAGAACACAGAATATAGAATATGGAAAACAGAATACACAACACAGAATTTAGAACATGGGATGCAGAACACAGAATTTAGAATATAGAATGTAGAACACAGAATATAGAATATAGCATAGAGTATATAGAATTCAGAATATAGAACATGGAATGCATAACACAGAATTAAGAATATAGAATACAGAATCCTGAATATTGAATTTAGAACATATAATGCAGAACACAGAATTTAGAATACAGAATACGGAATAGTGAATATAGGATTTAGAATATATAATGAAGAACACAGAATATACAATATAGAATACGGAATGCAGAATATAGAATACAGTATATAGAATGTAGAACACAGAATATAGAATATGGAAAACAGAATACAAAACCCAGAATTTTGAACATGGAATTCAGAACACAGAATTTAGAATATAGAACACAGAATAATGAATATAGAATTTAGAACATAGAATGCAGAACTCAGAATTTTGACAATAGAATACAGAATAATGAATACAGAATTTAGAATATTGAATGAAGAACACAGATTATAGAATATAGAATACAAAGTATAGAATCCAGAATTTAGAACATTGAATGCAAACACAGAATTTAGAATATATAATACAGAATAGTGAATATAGAATTTAGAACATAAAATGCAGAACACATAATTTAGAATATAGAATATAAAACACTGAAAATAGAATATAGAACATGGAATACTGAACACAGTATTTATAATATAGAATACAGAATACTGGATATAGAATTTAGAACATAGAATGTAGAACACAGAATAGAGAATATAGAATCCAGAATTTAGAACATGATATGCAGAACACTGAATTTAGAAAATAGAATACAGTATACTGAATATAGAATTTAGAACATAGAAAGCAGAACACAGAATTTAGTATATAGAATATGGATTACTGAATATAGAATTTAGAATTAAGAATTTAGAACTCAGAATTTAGAATATAGACAACGGAATGCAAAATATAGTATGTAGAGTATAGAATGAAGAACTCACAATATAGAATATAGAACAGACAATATAGAACCCAGAATTTAGAACATGGAAAGCAGAACAGAGAATTTAGAATATAGAATACAGAATACTGAATATAGAATTTAGAATTTCGAATGTAGAACACAGAATATTGAATATAGAATAGAGAATATAGAATTCAGAATTTAGAATATGGAATGCAGAACACAGAATTTAGAATATAGAATAGGTAATAATGAATATAGAATTTAGAATATTGAATGCAGAAAACAGAATTTAGACAATAGAATACATAATACTGAATATAGAATTTAGAATATAGAATGTAGAACACAGAATATAAAATATAGAATCCAGAATTTAGAAAATGAAATTCAGAACACTGAATCTGGAAAGTAGAATGCAGAATACTGAATATAGAATTTAGAATATAGAATGCAGAACACAGAATTTATTATATAAACTATAGAATACTGAATAAAGAATTTAGAATTTAGAACTTAGAACTCAGAATTTAGAATATAGAATACGGAATGCAAAATAATGTATGTAGAGTATAGAATGAAGAACACACAATATCGAATATAGAATAGAGGATATAGAACACAGAATTTAGAACATGGAACGCTGAACACAGAATATAGAAAATAGAATACAGAATTCTGAATATAGAATTTAGAATATAGAATGTAGAACACAGAATATAGAATACAGGATACTAAATATAGAATATAGAACATGCAATGCAGAACACAGAATTTAGAATATAGAATACAGAATACTGAATATAGAATTTAGAATATAGAATCTGTAACACAGAATATAGAATATAGAATAGAGAATATAGAACCCAGAATTAAGAGCATGGAATGCAGAAAATAGAATTTAGAATATAGAATACAGAATACTGAATATAGAATTGAGAATATAGAATGTAGAACACAGAATATAGAATATACAATAGAGAATATAGAACACAGAATTTAGAACATGGAATGCAGAACTCAGAAATTAGAACTTGAATTGCAGAACACAGAATTTTGAATTTACAATACAGAATACAGAATATACAATTTAGAACATAGAATGCAGAACACAGAATGTAGAATACAGAAAACAGAATACTGAATATAGAATTTAGATCATGGAATTCAGAACATAGAATTTAGAATAGAGAAAAAAATATACTGAATATAGAATTTAGAATATAGAATGTAGAACACAGAATATAAAATAGATAATATAGAATCCACAATTTAGAACAT
The DNA here is from genome assembly GCF_048564905.1 of Vicugna pacos. Classification (NCBI taxonomy): domain Eukaryota; kingdom Metazoa; phylum Chordata; class Mammalia; order Artiodactyla; family Camelidae; genus Vicugna; species Vicugna pacos. The sequence goes on from NW_027328735.1 coordinate 935,170, forward strand.
GGAATGTAGAACACAGAATATAGTATATAGAATACAGGATACTAAATATAGAATATAGAACATGCAATGCAGAACACGGAATTTAGAATATAGAATACAGAATACTGAATAAAGAATTTAGAATATAGAATCTGTAACACAGAATATAGAATAGAGAATAGAGAATATAGAACCCAGAATTAAGAGCATGGAATGCAGAAAATAAAATTTAGAATATAGAATACAGAATACTGAATATAGAATTTAGAATATAGAATGTAGAACACAGAATATAGAATATACTATAGAGAATATAGAACACAGAATTTAGAACATGGAATGCAGAACACAGAAATTAGAACTTGGATTGCAGAACACAGAATTTTGAATTTACAATACAGAATACAGAATATACAATTTAGAACATAGAACGCAGAACACAGAATGTAGAATACAGAAAACAGAATACTGAATATAGAATTTAGATCATGGAATTCAGAACATAGAATTTAGAATAGAGAAAAAAATATACTGAATATAGAATTTAGAATATAGAATGTAGAACACAGAATATATAATAGAGAATATAGAATCCACAATTTAGAACATGGAATGTAGAACACAGAATTTAGAAAATAGAATACAGAATACTGAAAATAGAATTTAGAATATAGAATATAGGACACAGCATATAGAATACAGTATACGGGAAGCAGAATATAGAATACAGAATATAGAATGTAGAACACAGAATATAGAATATGGAAAACAGAATACAGAATCCAGAATTTTGAAAATGGAATTCAGAACACAGATTTTTGAATATAGAACACAGAATAATGAACATAGAATTTAGAACATAGAAAGCAGAACACAGAATTTAGACCATATAATACAGAATACTGAATATACAATTTCGAATATAGAATGTAAAACACAGAATATATAATATAGAATTCGGAATGCAGAATATAGAATGTAGAACACAGAGTATAGGATATGGAAAACAGAATACAGAACCCAGAATTTATAACATGGAATGCAGAACACAAAATATAGACTATAGAATACAGAATACTGAATATAGAATTTAGAACATATAATGCAGACCACAGAATTTAGAATATAGAATACAGAATACTGAATATAGAATATAGAACATGGAATGCAGAACACCGAATTTAGTATATAGAATATAGAATACTGAATATAGAATTTAGAATATAGAATGTAAAACACAGAATATAGAATATAGTATACGGATCAGAATATAGAATGTGGAATATAGAATGAAGAACACAATATATAGAATATATAATAGAGAATATAGAAGCCAAAATTTAGATCATGGAATGCAGAACACAGAATTTAGAATATAGAATAAAGCATACTGAATTTAGAATTTTGAATATAGAATGTAGAACACCGAATTCAGAATATAGAATACAGAATACTGAATATAGGAATTAGAATACAGAATATAGAACACAGAACATAGAATATGGAAAATGAATGCAGAATATAAAATGTAGAATATAGAATTAAGAACACAAAATATTGAATATATAAAAGAGAATATAGAACCTAGAATTTAGTAATGGAATGCAGAACACAGAATTTAAATATATAATACAAAATACTGAATATAGAATTTAGAATATAGAATGTAGAACACAAAATAGAAAATATTTAAAACAGAATACAGAACCCAAAATTTAGAACATGGAATGCAGAACACAGAATTTAGATTATAGAATACAGAATACTGAATATAGAATTTAGAATACAGAATATAGAACACAGAACATAGAACATAGAAAATGAATGCAGAATATAGAATGCAGAACACAATATAAATAATATAAAATAGAGAATATAGAACTTAGAATTTAGTAATGGAATGCCGAACCCAGAATTTAGAATACAGAATACGGAATAGTGAATATAGGATTTAGAATATATAATGAAGAACACAGAATATACAATATAGAATACGGAATGCAGAATATAGAATACAGTATATAGAATGTAGAACACAGAATATAGAATATGGAAAACAGAATACACAACACAGAATTTAGAACATGGGATGCAGAACACAGAATTTAGAATATAGAATGTAGAACACAGAATATAGAATATAGCATAGAGTATATAGAATTCAGAATATAGAACATGGAATGCATAACACAGAATTAAGAATATAGAATACAGAATCCTGAATATTGAATTTAGAACATATAATGTAGAACACAGAATTTAGAATACAGAATACGGAATAGTGAATATAGGATTTAGAATATATAATGAAGAACACAGAATATACAATATAGAATACGGAATGCAGAATATAGAATACAGTATATAGAATGTAGAACACAGAATATAGAATATGGAAAACAGAATACAAAACCCAGAATTTTGAACATGGAATTCAGAACACAGAATTTAGAATATAGAACACAGAATAATGAATATAGAATTTAGAACATAGAATGCAGAACTCAGAATTTTGACAATAGAATACAGAATAATGAATACAGAATTTAGAATATTGAATGAAGAACACAGATTATAGAATATAGAATACAAAGTATAGAATCCAGAATTTAGAACATTGAATGCAAACACAGAATTTAGAATATATAATACAGAATAGTGAATATAGAATTTAGAACATAAAATGCAGAACACATAATTTAGAATATAGAATATAAAACACTGAAAATAGAATATAGAACATGGAATACTGAACACAGTATTTATAATATAGAATACAGAATACTGGATATAGAATTTAGAACATAGAATGTAGAACACAGAATAGAGAATATAGAATCCAGAATTTAGAACATGATATGCAGAACACTGAATTTAGAAAATAGAATACAGTATACTGAATATAGAATTTAGAACATAGAAAGCAGAACACAGAATTTAGTATATAGAATATGGATTACTGAATATAGAATTTAGAATTAAGAATTTAGAACTCAGAATTTAGAATATAGACAACGGAATGCAAAATATAGTATGTAGAGTATAGAATGAAGAACTCACAATATAGAATATAGAACAGACAATATAGAACCCAGAATTTAGAATATGGAAAGTAGAACAGAGAATTTAGAATATAGAATACAGAATACTGAATATAGAATTTAGAATTTCGAATGTAGAACACAGAATATTGAATATAGAATAGAGAATATAGAATTCAGAATTTAGAATATGGAATGCAGAACACAGAATTTAGAATATAGAATAGGTAATAATGAATATAGAATTTAGAATATTGAATGCAGAAAACAGAATTTAGACAATAGAATACATAATACTGAATATAGAATTTAGAATATAGAATGTAGAACACAGAATATAAAATATAGAATCCAGAATTTAGAAAATGAAATTCAGAACACTGAATCTCGAAAGTAGAATGCAGAATACTGAATATAGAATTTAGAATATAGAATGCAGAACACAGAATTTATTATATAAACTATAGAATACTGAATATAGAATTTAGAATTTAGAACTTAGAACTCAGAATTTAGAATATAGAATACGGAATGCAAAATAATGTATGTAGAGTATAGAATGAAGAACACACAATATCGAATATAGAATAGAGGATATAGAACACAGAATTTAGAACATGGAACGCTGAACACAGAATATAGAAAATAGAATACAGAATTCTGAATATAGAATTTAGAATATAGAATGTAGAACACAGAATATAGAATATAGAATACAGGATACTAAATATAGAATATAGAACATGCAATGCAGAACACAGAATTTAGAATATAGAATACAGAATACTGAATATAGAATTTAGAATATAGAATCTGTAACACAGAATATAGAATATAGAATAGAGAATATAGAACCCAGAATTAAGAGCATGGAATGCAGAAAATAGAATTTAGAATATAGAATACAGAATACTGAATATAGAATTGAGAATATAGAATGTAGAACACAGAATATAGAATATAGCATAGAGTATATAGAATTCAGAATATAGAACATGGAATGCATAACACAGAATTAAGAATATAGAATACAGAATCCTGAATATTGAATTTAGAACATATAATGTAGAACACAGAATTTAGAATACAGAATACGGAATAGTGAATATAGGATTTAGAATATATAATGAAGAACACAGAATATACAATATAGAATACGGAATGCAGAATATAGAATACAGTATATAGAATGTAGAACACAGAATATAGAATATGGAAAACAGAATACAAAACCCAGAATTTTGAACATGGAATTCAGAACACAGAATTTAGAATATAGAACACAGAATAATGAATATAGAATTTAGAACATAGAATGCAGAACTCAGAATTTTGACAATAGAATACAGAATAATGAATACAGAATTTAGAATATTGAATGAAGAACACAGATTATAGAATATAGAATACAAAGTATAGAATCCAGAATTTAGAACATTGAATGCAAACACAGAATTTAGAATATATAATACAGAATAGTGAATATAGAATTTAGAACATAAAATGCAGAACACATAATTTAGAATATAGAATATAAAACACTGAAAATAGAATATAGAACATGGAATACTGAACACAGTATTTATAATATAGAATACAGAATACTGGATATAGAATTTAGAACATAGAATGTAGAACACAGAATAGAGAATATAGAATCCAGAATTTAGAACATGATATGCAGAACACTGAATTTAGAAAATAGAATACAGTATACTGAATATAGAATTTAGAACATAGAAAGCAGAACACAGAATTTAGTATATAGAATATGGATTACTGAATATAGAATTTAGAATTAAGAATTTAGAACTCAGAATTTAGAATATAGACAACGGAATGCAAAATATAGTATGTAGAGTATAGAATGAAGAACTCACAATATAGAATATAGAACAGACAATATAGAACCCAGAATTTAGAACATGGAAAGTAGAACAGAGAATTTAGAATATAGAATACAGAATACTGAATATAGAATTTAGAATTTCGAATGTAGAACACAGAATATTGAATATAGAATAGAGAATATAGAATTCAGAATTTAGAATATGGAATGCAGAACACAGAATTTAGAATATAGAATAGGTAATAATGAATATAGAATTTAGAATATTGAATGCAGAAAACAGAATTTAGACAATAGAATACATAATACTGAATATAGAATTTAGAATATAGAATGTAGAACACAGAATATAAAATATAGAATCCAGAATTTAGAAAATGAAATTCAGAACACTGAATCTGGAAAGTAGAATGCAGAATACTGAATATAGAATTTAGAATATAGAATGCAGAACACAGAATTTATTATATAAACTATAGAATACTGAATATAGAATTTAGAATTTAGAACTTAGAACTCAGAATTTAGAATATAGAATACGGAATGCAAAATAATGTATGTAGAGTATAGAATGAAGAACACACAATATCGAATATAGAATAGAGGATATAGAACACAGAATTTAGAACATGGAACGCTGAACACAGAATATAGAAAATAGAATACAGAATTCTGAATATAGAATTTAGAATATAGAATGTAGAACACAGAATATAGAATATAGAATACAGGATACTAAATATAGAATATAGAACATGCAATGCAGAACACAGAATTTAGAATATAGAATACAGAATACTGAATATAGAATTTAGAATATAGAATCTGTAACACAGAATATAGAATATAGAATAGAGAATATAGAACCCAGAATTAAGAGCATGGAATGCAGAAAATAGAATTTAGAATATAGAATACAGAATACTGAATATAGAATTGAGAATATAGAATGTAGAACACAGAATATAGAATATACAATAGAGAATATAGAACACAGAATTTAGAACATGGAATGCAGAACACAGAAATTAGAACTTGAATTGCAGAACACAGAATTTTGAATTTACAATACAGAATATACAATTTAGAACATAGAATGCAGAACACAGAATGTAGAATACAGAAAACAGAATACTGAATATAGAATTTAGATCATGGAATTCAGAACATAGAATTTAGAATAGAGAAAAAAATATACTGAATATAGAATTTAGAATATAGAATGTAGAACACAGAATATAAAATAGATAATATAGAATCCACAATTTAGAACATGGAATGTAGAACACAGAATATAGTATATAGAATACAGGATACTAAATATAGAATATAGAACATGCAATGCAGAACACAGAATTTAGAATATAGAATACAGAATACTGAATAAAGAATTTAGAATATAGAATCTGTAACACAGAATAGAGAATAGAGAATAGAGAATATAGAACCCAGAATTAAGAGCATGGAATGCAGAAAATAAAATTTAGAATATAGAATACAGAATACTGAATATAGAATTTAGAATATAGAATGTAGAACACAGAATATAGAATATACAATAGAGAATATAGAACACAGAATTTAGAACATGGAATGCAGAACACAGAAATTAGAACTTGGATTGCAGAACACAGAATTTTGAATTTACAATACAGAATACAGAATATACAATTTAGAACATAGAACGCAGAACACAGAATGTAGAATACAGAAAACAGAATACTGAATATAGAATTTAGATCATGGAATTCAGAACATAGAATTTAGAATAGAGAAAAAAATATACTGAATATAGAATTTAGAATATAGAATGTAGAACACAGAATATATAATAGAGAATATAGAATCCACAATTTAGAACATGGAATGTAGAACACAGAATTTAGAAAATAGAATACAGAATACTGAAAATAGAATTTAGAATATAGAATATAGGACACAGCATATAGAATACAGTATACGGGAAGCAGAATATAGAATACAGAATATAGAATGTAGAACACAGAATATAGAATATGGAAAACAGAATACAGAATCCAGAATTTTGAAAATGGAATTCAGAACACAGATTTTTGAATATAGAACACAGAATAATGAACATAGAATTTAGAACATAGAAAGCAGAACACAGAATTTAGACCATATAATACAGAATACTGAATATAGAATTTCGAATATAGAATGTAAAACACAGAATATATAATATAGAATTCGGAATGCAGAATATAGAATGTAGAACACAGAGTATAGGATATGGAAAACAGAATACAGAACCCAGAATTTATAACCAGGAATGCAGAACACAAAATATAGACTATAAAATACAGAATACTGAATATAGAATTTAGAACATATAATGCAGACCACAGAATTTAGAATATAGAATACAGAATACTGAATATAGAATATAGAACATGGAATGCAGAACACCGAATTTAGTATATAGAATATAGAATACTGAATATAGAATTTAGAATATAGAATGTAAAACACAGAATATAGAATATAGTATACGGATCAGAATATAGAATGTGGAATATAGAATGAAGAACACAATATATAGAATATATAATAGAGAATATAGAAGCCAAAATTTAGATCATGGAATGCAGAACACAGAATTTAGAATATAGAATACAGCATACTGAATTTAGAATTTTGAATATAGAATGTAGAACACCGAATTCAGAATATAGAATACAGAATACTGAATATAGGAATTAGAATACAGAATATAGAACACAGAACATAGAATATGGAAAATGAATGCAGAATATAAAATGTAGAATATAGAATTAAGAACACAAAATATTGAATATATAAAAGAGAATATAGAACCTAGAATTTAGTAATGGAATGCAGAACACAGAATTTAAATATATAATACAAAATACTGAATATAGAATTTAGAATATAGAATGTAGAACACAAAATAGAGAATATGGAAAACAGAATACAGAACCCAAAATTTAGAACATGGAATGCAGAACACAGAATTTAGATTATAGAATACAGAATACTGAATATAGAATTTAGAATACAGAATATAGAACACAGAACATAGAACATAGAAAATGAATGCAGAATATAGAATGCAGAACACAATATAAATAATATAAAATAGAGAATATAGAACTTAGAATTTAGTAATGGAATGCCGAACCCAGAATTTAGAATACAGAATACGGAATAGTGAATATAGGATTTAGAATATATAATGAAGAACACAGAATATACAATATAGAATACGGAATGCAGAATATAGAATACAGTATATAGAATGTAGAACACAGAATATAGAATATGGAAAACAGAATACACAACCCAGAATTTAGAACATGGGATGCAGAACACAGAATTTAGAATATAGAATGTAGAACACAGAATATAGAATATAGCATAGAGTATATAGAATTCAGAATATAGAACATGGAATGCATAACACAGAATTAAGAATATAGAATACAGAATCCTGAATATTGAATTTAGAACATATAATGCAGAACACAGAATTTAGAATACAGAATACGGAATAGTGAATATAGGATTTAGAATATATAATGAAGAACACAGAATATACAATATAGAATACGGAATGCAGAATATAGAATACAGTATATAGAATGTAGAACACAGAATATAGAATATGGAAAACAGAATACAAAACCCAGAATTTTGAACATGGAATTCAGAACACAGAATTTAGAATATAGAACACAGAATAATGAATATAGAATTTAGAACATAGAATGCAGAACTCAGAATTTTGACAATAGAATACAGAATAATGAATACAGAATTTAGAATATTGAATGAAGAACACAGATTATAGAATATAGAATACAAAGTATAGAATCCAGAATTTAGAACATTGAATGCAAACACAGAATTTAGAATATATAATACAGAATAGTGAATATAGAATTTAGAACATAAAATGCAGAACACATAATTTAGAATATAGAATATAAAACACTGAAAATAGAATATAGAACATGGAATACTGAACACAGTATTTATAATATAGAATACAGAATACTGGATATAGAATTTAGAACATAGAATGTAGAACACAGAATAGAGAATATAGAATCCAGAATTTAGAACATGATATGCAGAACACTGAATTTAGAAAATAGAATACAGTATACTGAATATAGAATTTAGAACATAGAAAGCAGAACACAGAATTTAGTATATAGAATATGGATTACTGAATATAGAATTTAGAATTAAGAATTTAGAACTCAGAATTTAGAATATAGACAACGGAATGCAAAATATAGTATGTAGAGTATAGAATGAAGAACTCACAATATAGAATATAGAACAGACAATATAGAACCCAGAATTTAGAACATGGAAAGCAGAACAGAGAATTTAGAATATAGAATACAGAATACTGAATATAGAATTTAGAATTTCGAATGTAGAACACAGAATATTGAATATAGAATAGAGAATATAGAATTCAGAATTTAGAATATGGAATGCAGAACACAGAATTTAGAATATAGAATAGGTAATAATGAATATAGAATTTAGAATATTGAATGCAGAAAACAGAATTTAGACAATAGAATACATAATACTGAATATAGAATTTAGAATATAGAATGTAGAACACAGAATATAAAATATAGAATCCAGAATTTAGAAAATGAAATTCAGAACACTGAATCTGGAAAGTAGAATGCAGAATACTGAATATAGAATTTAGAATATAGAATGCAGAACACAGAATTTATTATATAAACTATAGAATACTGAATATAGAATTTAGAATTTAGAACTTAGAACTCAGAATTAAGAATATAGAATACGGAATGCAAAATAATGTATGTAGAGTATAGAATGAAGAACACACAATATCGAATATAGAATAGAGGATATAGAACACAGAATTTAGAACATGGAACGCTGAACACAGAATATAGAAAATAGAATACAGAATTCTGAATATAGAATTTAGAATATAGAATGTAGAACACAGAATATAGAATACAGGATACTAAATATAGAATATAGAACATGCAATGCAGAACACAGAATTTAGAATATAGAATACAGAATACTGAATATAGAATTTAGAATATAGAATCTGTAACACAGAATATAGAATATAGAATAGAGAATATAGAACCCAGAATTAAGAGCATGGAATGCAGAAAATAGAATTTAGAATATAGAATACAGAATACTGAATATAGAATTGAGAATATAGAATGTAGAACACAGAATATAGAATATACAATAGAGAATATAGAACACAGAATTTAGAACATGGAATGCAGAACTCAGAAATTAGAACTTGAATTGCAGAACACAGAATTTTGAATTTACAATACAGAATACAGAATATACAATTTAGAACATAGAATGCAGAACACAGAATGTAGAATACAGAAAACAGAATACTGAATATAGAATTTAGATCATGGAATTCAGAACATAGAATTTAGAATAGAGAAAAAAATATACTGAATATAGAATTTAGAATATAGAATGTAGAACACAGAATATAAAATAGATAATATAGAATCCACAATTTAGAACATGGAATGTAGAACACAGAATATAGTATATAGAATACAGGATACTAAATATAGAATATAGAACATGCAATGCAGAACACGGAATTTAGAATATAGAATACAGAATACTGAATAAAGAATTTAGAATATAGAATCTGTAACACAGAATATAGAATAGAGAATAGAGAATATAGAACCCAGAATTAAGAGCATGGAATGCAGAAAATAAAATTTAGAATATAGAATACAGAATACTGAATATAGAATTTAGAATATAGAATGTAGAACACAGAATATAGAATATACTATAGAGAATATAGAACACAGAATTTAGAACATGGAATGCAGAACACAGAAATTAGAACTTGGATTGCAGAACACAGAATTTTGAATTTACAATACAGAATACAGAATATACAATTTAGAACATAGAACGCAGAACACAGAATGTAGAATACAGAAAACAGAATACTGAATATAGAATTTAGATCATGGAATTCAGAACATAGAATTTAGAATAGAGAAAAAAATATACTGAATATAGAATTTAGAATATAGAATGTAGAACACAGAATATATAATAGAGAATATAGAATCCACAATTTAGAACATGGAATGTAGAACACAGAATTTAGAAAATAGAATACAGAATACTGAAAATAGAATTTAGAATATAGAATATAGGACACAGCATATAGAATACAGTATACGGGAAGCAGAATATAGAATACAGAATATAGAATGTAGAACACAGAATATAGAATATGGAAAACAGAATACAGAATCCAGAATTTTGAAAATGGAATTCAGAACACAGATTTTTGAATATAGAACACAGAATAATGAACATAGAATTTAGAACATAGAAAGCAGAACACAGAATTTAGACCATATAATACAGAATACTGAATATACAATTTCGAATATAGAATGTAAAACACAGAATATATAATATAGAATTCGGAATGCAGAATATAGAATGTAGAACACAGAGTATAGGATATGGAAAACAGAATACAGAACCCAGAATTTATAACCAGGAATGCAGAACACAAAATATAGACTATAGAATACAGAATACTGAATATAGAATTTAGAACATATAATGCAGACCACAGAATTTAGAATATAGAATACAGAATACTGAATATAGAATATAGAACATGGAATGCAGAACACCGAATTTAGTATATAGAATATAGAATACTGAATATAGAATTTAGAATATAGAATGTAAAACACAGAATATAGAATATAGTATACGGATCAGAATATAGAATGTGGAATATAGAATGAAGAACACAATATATAGAATATATAATAGAGAATATAGAAGCCAAAATTTAGATCATGGAATGCAGAACACAGAATTTAGAATATAGAATAAAGCATACTGAATTTAGAATTTTGAATATAGAATGTAGAACACCGAATTCAGAATATAGAATACAGAATACTGAATATAGGAATTAGAATACAGAATATAGAACACAGAACATAGAATATGGAAAATGAATGCAGAATATAAAATGTAGAATATAGAATTAAGAACACAAAATATTGAATATATAAAAGAGAATATAGAACCTAGAATTTAGTAATGGAATGCAGAACACAGAATTTAAATATATAATACAAAATACTGAATATAGAATTTAGAATATAGAATGTAGAACACAAAATAGAAAATATTTAAAACAGAATACAGAACCCAAAATTTAGAACATGGAATGCAGAACACAGAATTTAGATTATAGAATACAGAATACTGAATATAGAATTTAGAATACAGAATATAGAACACAGAACATAGAACATAGAAAATGAATGCAGAATATAGAATGCAGAACACAATATAAATAATATAAAATAGAGAATATAGAACTTAGAATTTAGTAATGGAATGCCGAACCCAGAATTTAGAATACAGAATACGGAATAGTGAATATAGGATTTAGAATATATAATGAAGAACACAGAATATACAATATAGAATACGGAATGCAGAATATAGAATACAGTATATAGAATGTAGAACACAGAATATAGAATATGGAAAACAGAATACACAACACAGAATTTAGAACATGGGATGCAGAACACAGAATTTAGAATATAGAATGTAGAACACAGAATATAGAATATAGCATAGAGTATATAGAATTCAGAATATAGAACATGGAATGCATAACACAGAATTAAGAATATAGAATACAGAATCCTGAATATTGAATTTAGAACATATAATGTAGAACACAGAATTTAGAATACAGAATACGGAATAGTGAATATAGGATTTAGAATATATAATGAAGAACACAGAATATACAATATAGAATACGGAATGCAGAATATAGAATACAGTATATAGAATGTAGAACACAGAATATAGAATATGGAAAACAGAATACAAAACCCAGAATTTTGAACATGGAATTCAGAACACAGAATTTAGAATATAGAACACAGAATAATGAATATAGAATTTAGAACATAGAATGCAGAACTCAGAATTTTGACAATAGAATACAGAATAATGAATACAGAATTTAGAATATTGAATGAAGAACACAGATTATAGAATATAGAATACAAAGTATAGAATCCAGAATTTAGAACATTGAATGCAAACACAGAATTTAGAATATATAATACAGAATAGTGAATATAGAATTTAGAACATAAAATGCAGAACACATAATTTAGAATATAGAATATAAAACACTGAAAATAGAATATAGAACATGGAATACTGAACACAGTATTTATAATATAGAATACAGAATACTGGATATAGAATTTAGAACATAGAATGTAGAACACAGAATAGAGAATATAGAATCCAGAATTTAGAACATGATATGCAGAACACTGAATTTAGAAAATAGAATACAGTATACTGAATATAGAATTTAGAACATAGAAAGCAGAACACAGAATTTAGTATATAGAATATGGATTACTGAATATAGAATTTAGAATTAAGAATTTAGAACTCAGAATTTAGAATATAGACAACGGAATGCAAAATATAGTATGTAGAGTATAGAATGAAGAACTCACAATATAGAATATAGAACAGACAATATAGAACCCAGAATTTAGAACATGGAAAGTAGAACAGAGAATTTAGAATATAGAATACAGAATACTGAATATAGAATTTAGAATTTCGAATGTAGAACACAGAATATTGAATATAGAATAGAGAATATAGAATTCAGAATTTAGAATATGGAATGCAGAACACAGAATTTAGAATATAGAATAGGTAATAATGAATATAGAATTTAGAATATTGAATGCAGAAAACAGAATTTAGACAATAGAATACATAATACTGAATATAGAATTTAGAATATAGAATGTAGAACACAGAATATAAAATATAGAATCCAGAATTTAGAAAATGAAATTCAGAACACTGAATCTGGAAAGTAGAATGCAGAATACTGAATATAGAATTTAGAATATAGAATGCAGAACACAGAATTTATTATATAAACTATAGAATACTGAATATAGAATTTAGAATTTAGAACTTAGAACTCAGAATTTAGAATATAGAATACGGAATGCAAAATAATGTATGTAGAGTATAGAATGAAGAACACACAATATCGAATATAGAATAGAGGATATAGAACACAGAATTTAGAACATGGAACGCTGAACACAGAATATAGAAAATAGAATACAGAATTCTGAATATAGAATTTAGAATATAGAATGTAGAACACAGAATATAGAATACAGGATACTAAATATAGAATATAGAACATGCAATGCAGAACACAGAATTTAGAATATAGAATACAGAATACTGAATATAGAATTTAGAATATAGAATCTGTAACACAGAATATAGAATATAGAATAGAGAATATAGAACCCAGAATTAAGAGCATGGAATGCAGAAAATAGAATTTAGAATATAGAATACAGAATACTGAATATAGAATTGAGAATATAGAATGTAGAACACAGAATATAGAATATACAATAGAGAATATAGAACACAGAATTTAGAACATGGAATGCAGAACACAGAAATTAGAACTTGAATTGCAGAACACAGAATTTTGAATTTACAATACAGAATACAGAATATACAATTTAGAACATAGAATGCAGAACACAGAATGTAGAATACAGAAAACAGAATACTGAATATAGAATTTAGATCATGGAATTCAGAACATAGAATTTAGAATAGAGAAAAAAATATACTGAATATAGAATTTAGAATATAGAATGTAGAACACAGAATATAAAATAGATAATACAGAATCCACAATTTAGAACATGGAATGTAGAACACAGAATATAGTATATAGAATACAGGATACTAAATATAGAATATAGAACATGCAATGCAGAACACAGAATTTAGAATATAGAATACAGAATACTGAATAAAGAATTTAGAATATAGAATCTGTAACACAGAATAGAGAATAGAGAATAGAGAATATAGAACCCAGAATTAAGAGCATGGAATGCAGAAAATAAAATTTAGAATATAGAATACAGAATACTGAATATAGAATTTAGAATATAGAATGTAGAACACAGAATATAGAATATACAATAGAGAATATAGAACACAGAATTTAGAACATGGAATGCAGAACACAGAAATTAGTACTTGAATTGCAGAACACAGAATTTTGAATTTACAATACAGAATACAGAATATACAATTTAGAACATAGAACGCAGAACACAGAATGTAGAATACAGATAACAGAATACTGAATATAGAATTTAGATCATGGAATTCAGAACATAGAATTTAGAATAGAGAAAAAAATATACTGATTATAGAATTTAGAATATAGAATGTAGAACACAGAATATATAATAGAGAATATAGAATCCACAATTTAGAACATGGAATGTAGAACACAGAATTTAGAAAATAGAATACAGAATACTGAAAATAGAATTTAGAATATAGAATATAGGACACAGCATATAGAATACAGTATACGGGAAGCAGAATATAGAATACAGAATATAGAATGTAGAACACAGAATATAGAATATGGAAAACAGAATACAGAATCCAGAATTTTGAAAATGGAATTCAGAACACAGATTTTTGAATATAGAACACAGAATAATGAACATAGAATTTAGAACATAGAAAGCAGAACACAGAATTTAGACCATATAATACAGAATACTGAATATAGAATTTCGAATATAGAATGTAAAACACAGAATATATAATATAGAATTCGGAATGCAGAATATAGAATGTAGAACACAGAGTATAGGATATGGAAAACAGAATACAGAACCCAGAATTTATAACATGGAATGCAGAACACAAAATATAGACTATAGAATACAGAATACTGAATATAGAATTTAGAACATATAATGCAGACCACAGAATTTAGAATATAGAATACAGAATACTGAATATAGAATATAGAACATGGAATGCAGAACACCGAATTTAGTATATAGAATATAGAATACTGAATATAGAATTTAGAATATAGAATGTAAAACACAGAATATAGAATATAGTATACGGATCAGAATATAGAATGTGGAATATAGAATGAAGAACACAATATATAGAATATATAATAGAGAATATAGAAGCCAAAATTTAGATCATGGAATGCAGAACACAGAATTTAGAATATAGAATACAGCATACTGAATTTAGAATTTTGAATATAGAATGTAGAACACCGAATTCAGAATATAGAATACAGAATACTGAATATAGGAATTAGAATACAGAATATAGAACACAGAACATAGAATATGGAAAATGAATGCAGAATATAAAATGTAGAATATAGAATTAAGAACACAAAATATTGAATATATAAAAGAGAATATAGAACCTAGAATTTAGTAATGGAATGCAGAACACAGAATTTAAATATATAATACAAAATACTGAATATAGAATTTAGAATATAGAATGTAGAACACAAAATAGAGAATATGGAAAACAGAATACAGAACCCAAAATTTAGAACATGGAATGCAGAACACAGAATTTAGATTATAGAATACAGAATACTGAATATAGAATTTAGAATACAGAATATAGAACACAGAACATAGAACATAGAAAATGAATGCAGAATATAGAATGCAGAACACAATATAAATAATATAAAATAGAGAATATAGAACTTAGAATTTAGTAATGGAATGCCGAACCCAGAATTTAGAATACAGAATACGGAATAGTGAATATAGGATTTAGAATATATAATGAAGAACACAGAATATACAATATAGAATACGGAATGCAGAATATAGAATACAGTATATAGAATGTAGAACACAGAATATAGAATATGGAAAACAGAATACACAACCCAGAATTTAGAACATGGGATGCAGAACACAGAATTTAGAATATAGAATGTAGAACACAGAATATAGAATATAGCATAGAGTATATAGAATTCAGAATATAGAACATGGAATGCATAACACAGAATTAAGAATATAGAATACAGAATCCTGAATATTGAATTTAGAACATATAATGCAGAACACAGAATTTAGAATATAGAATACTGAATACTGAATATAGAATTAGAATACAGAATGTAGAGCACATAGTATGGAATATAGAATACGGAATGCAGAATATAGTATGTAGAATATAGAATGAAAAACACAAAATGTAGAATAGAATAGAGAATATAGGACACAGAATTTAGAACATGGAATGCAGAACACAGAATTTAGGATATAGAATACAGAATACTGAATATAGAATTTAAAATATAGAATTTAGAACACAGAATATAGAATATAGAATACGGAATGCAGAATAAAGAATACAAAATATAGAATGTAGAACACAGAATATAGAATATGGAAAACAGAATACAGAACCCCGAATTTAGATCTTGTAATGCAGAACACAGAATTTAGACTATAGAATACAGAATACTGAATATAGAATTTAGAATATAGAATGTAGAACACATAATATAGAATATAAAATACAGAATTTAGAATATGATATGCCGAACACTGAATATTTAAAATAGAATACAGAATACTGAATATAGAATTTAGAACATATAATGCAGAACACAGAATTTAGAATATAGAATACAGAATACTGAATATACAATATAGAACATGGAATGCAGAACACCGAATTTAGTATATAGAATATAGAATACTGAATATAGAATATAGAATTAAAAATTTAGAACAAAGAATATATACTATAGACTACGGAATGCAAAATATAGTATGTAGAGTATAGAATGAAGAACACATTATATAGAATATACAATAGACAATGTACAACCCAGAATGTAGAACATGTAATGCAGAACACAGAATTTAGAACTTACAATACAGAATACTGAATATAGAATTTAGAATATAGAATGTAGAACACAGAACATAGAATACAGATTATAGAATACAGAATTAAGCACATGGAATGCAGAACACAGAATTTAGAAAATAGTGTATGAATACTGAATATAGAATTTAGCATATAGAATGTATAACACAGAATATACAATGTAGATTTCGAAATGCAGAATATAGAATACAGAATATAGAATGTAGAACACAGAATATAGACTATGGAAAACAGAATACAGAACCCAGAATTTAGAATATGGAATGCAGAACACAGAATTTAGAATATAGAACACAGAATAATGAAAATAGAATTTAGAACATAGAATGCAGAACACAGAATTTAGAATATAAAATGTAGAACACCGAATATAGAATATAGCATAGAGTATATAGAATTCAGAATATAGAACATGGAAAGCATAACACAGAATTAAGAATATAGAATACAGAATCCTGAATATTGAATTTAGAACATATAAAGCAGAACACAGAATTTAGAATATAGAATACTCCATACTGAATATAGAATTAGAATACAGAATGTAGAGCACACAGTATGGAATATAGAATACGGGATTCAGAATATAGTATGTAGAATATAGAATGGAAAACACAAAATGTAGAATAGAATAGAGAATATAGGACACAGAATTTAGAACATGGAATGCAGAACACAGAATTTAGGATATAGAATACAGAATACTGAATATAGAATTTAAAATATAGAATTTAGAACACAGAATATAGAATATAGAATACGGAATGCAGAATAAAGAATACAGAATATAGAATGTAGAACACAGAATATAGAATATGGAAAACAGAATACAGAACCCCGAATTTAGAACTTGTAATGCAGAACACAGAATTTAGACTATAGAATACAGAATACTGAATATAGAATTTAGAATATAGAATGTAGAACACAGAATATAGAATATAAAATACAGAATTTAGAATATGATATGCCGAACACTGAATATTGAAAATAGAATACAGAATACTGAATATAGGATTTAGAACATATAATGCAGAACACAGAATTTAGAATATAGAATACAGAATACTGAATATAGAATATAGAACATGGAATGCAGAACACCGAATTTAGTATATAGAATATAGAATACTGAATATAGAATTTAGAATTAAAAATTTAGAACAAAGAATATATACTATAGACTACGGAATGCAAAATATAGTATGTAGAGTATAGAATGAAAATCACATTATATAGAATATACAATAAGCAATGTACAACCCAGAATGCAGAACATGTAATGCAGAACACAGAATTTAGAACTTACAATACAGAATACTGAATATAGAATTTAGAATATAGAATGTAGAACACAGAACATAGAATACAGATTATAGAATACAGAATTAAGCACATGGAATGCAGAACACAGAATTTAGAAAATAGTGTATGAATACTGAATATAGAATTTAGCATATAGAATGTAGAACACAGAATATACAATGTAGAATTCGGAATGCAGAATATAGAATACAGAATATAGAATGTAGAACACAGAATATAGACTATGGAAAACAGAATACAGAACCCAGAATTTAGAATATGGAATGCAGAACATAGAATTTAGAATATAGAACACAGAATATTGAATATAGAATTTAGAACATAGAATGCAGAACACAGAATTTAGAATATAAAATGTAGAACACAGAATATAGAATATAGCATAGAGTATATAGAATTCAGAATATAGAACATGGAATGCATAACACAGAATTAAGAATATAGAATACAGAATCCTGAATATTGAATTTAGAACATATAATGCAGAACACAGAATTTAGAATATAGAATACTGAATACTGAATATAGAATTAGAATACAGAATGTAGAGCACATAGTATGGAATATAGAATACGGAATGCAGAATATAGTATGTAGAATATAGAATGAAAAACACAAAATATAGAATAGAGTAGAGAATATAGAACTCAGAATTTAGAACATGGAATGCAGAACACAGAATTTAGATTATAGAATACACAATTCTTAATATAGAATTTAGAATATAGAATGTAAAACACAGAATATAGAATATGGAATACGGAATGCAGAATATAGAATGTGGAATATAGAATGAAGAACACAAAATATAGAATATATAAAAGAGAATATAAAACCCAGAATTAAGAAATGGAATGCAGAACACAGAATTTAGAATATATAATACATAATACTGAATACAGAATTTAGAACATATGATGCAGAACACAGAATTTAGAATACAGAAAGCAGAATACTGAATATAGAAATTAGAACATGAAATGCAGAACATAGAACTTAGAATATAGAATAAAAAATACTGAATATAGAATTTAGAAAATAGAATGTAGAACACAGAATATAGAATAGAGAATATAGAACCCAGAATTTAGAACATGGAATGTAGAACACAGAATTTAGAAAATAGAATAGAGAATAATAAAAATAGAATTTAGAATATAGAATGTAGGACACAGAATATAGAATATAGAATAAGGAAAGCAGAATATAGATTACAGAATATAGAATGCAGAACACAGAATATAGAATATGGAAAACAGAATACAGAACCCAGAATTTTGAACATGGAATTCAGAACACAGAATTTAGAATATAGAACACAGAATAATGAATATAGAATTTAGAACATAGAATGCAGAACTCAGAATTTTGACAATAGAATACAGAATAATGAATACAGAATTTAGAATATTGAATGAAGAACACAGATTATAGAATATAGAATACAAAGTATAGAATCCAGAATTTAGAACATTGAATGCAAACACAGAATTTAGAATATATAATACAGAATAGTGAATATAGAATTTAGAACATAAAATGCAGAACACATAATTTAGAATATAGAATATAAAACACTGAAAATAGAATATAGAACATGGAATGCTGAACACAGTATTTAGAATATAGAATACAGAATACTGGATATAGAATTTAGAACATAGAATGTAGAACACAGAATAGAGAATATAGAATCCAGAATTTAGAACATGATATGCAGAACACTGAATTTAGAAAATTGAATACAGTATACTGAATATAGAATTTAGAACATAGAAAGCAGAACACAGAATTTAGTATATAGAATATGGATTACTGAATATAGAATTTAGAATTAAGAATTTAGAACTCAGAATTTAGAATATAGACAATGGAATGCAAAATATAGTATTTAGAGTATAGAATGAAGAACTCACAATATAGAATATAGAACAGACAATATAGAACCCAGAATTTAGAACATGGAAAGCAGAACAGAGAATTTAGAATATAGAATACAGAATACTGTATATAGAATTTAGAATTTCGAATGTAGAACACAGAATATTGAATATAGAATAGAGAATATAGAATTCAGAATTTAGAATATGGAATGCAGAACACAGAATTTAGAATATAGAATAGGTAATAATGAATATAGAATTTAGAATATTGAATGCAGAAAACAGAATTTAGACAATAGAATACATAATACTGAATATAGAATTTAGAATATAGAATGTAGAACACAGAATATAAAATATAGAATCCAGAATTTAGAAAATGAAATTCAGAACACTGAATCTGGAAAGTAGAATGCAGAATACTGAATATAGAATTTAGAATATAGAATGCAGAACACAGAATTTATTATAAGGACTATAGAATACTGAATATAGAATTTAGAATTTAGAACTTAGAACTCAGAATTTAGAATATAGAATACGGAATGCAAAATATTGTATGTAGAGTATAGAATGAAGAACACACAATATCGAATATAGAATAGAGGATATAGAACACAGAATTTAGAACATGGAACGCTGAACACAGAATATAGAAAATAGAATACAGAATTCTGAATATAGAATTTAGAATATAGAATGTAGAACACAGAATATAGAATACAGGATACTAAATATAGAATATAGAACATGCAATGCAGAACACAGAATTTAGAATATAGAATACAGAATACTGAATATAGAATTTAGAATATAGAATCTGTAACACAGAATATAGAATATAGAATAGAGAATATAGAACCCAGAATTAAGAGCATGGAATGCAGAAAATAGAATTTAGAATATAGAATACAGAATACTGAATATAGAATTGAGAATATAGAATGTAGAACACAGAATATAGAATATACAATAGAGAATATAGAACACAGAATTTAGAACATGGAATGCAGAACACAGAAATTAGAACTTGAATTGCAGAACACAGAATTTTGAATTTACAATACAGAATACAGAATATACAATTTAGAACATAGAATGCAGAACACAGAATGTAGAATACAGAAAACAGAATACTGAATATAGAATTTAGATCATGGAATTCAGAACATAGAATTTAGAAAAGAGAAAAAAATATACTGAATATAGAATTTAGAATATAGAATGTAGAACACAGAATATAAAATAGATAATATAGAATCCACAATTTAGAACATGGAATGTAGAACACAGAATATAGTATATAGAATACAGGATACTAAATATAGAATATAGAACATGCAATGCAGAACACAGAATTTAGAATATAGAATACAGAATACTGAATATAGAATTTAGAATATAGATTCTGTAACACAGAATATAGAATATAGAATATAGAATATAGAACCCAGAATTAAGAGCATGGAATGCAGAAAGTAAAATTTAGAATATAGAATACAGAATACTGAATATAGAATTTAGAATATAGAATGTAGAACACAGAATATAGAATATACAATAGAGAATATAGAACACAGAATTTAGAACATGGAATGCAGAACACAGAAATTAGAACTTGAATTGCAGAACACAGAATTTTGAATTTACAATACAGAATACAGAATATACAATTTAGAACATAGAACGCAGAACACAGAATGTAGAATACAGATAACAGAATACTGAATATAGAATTTAGATCATGGAATTCAGAACATAGAATTTAGAATAGAGAAAAAAATATACTGAATATAGAATTTAGAATATAGAATGTAGAACACAGAATATATAATAGAGAATATAGAATCCACAATTTAGAACATGGAATGTAGAACACAGAATTTAGAAAATAGAATACAGAATACTGAAAATAGAATTTAGAATATAGAATATAGGACACAGCATATAGAATATAGTATACGGGAAGCAGAATATAGAATACAGAATATAGAATGTAGAACACAGAATATAGAATATGGAAAACAGAATACAGAATCCAGAATTTTGAAAATGGAATTCAGAACACAGATTTTTGAATATAGAACACAGAATAATGAACATAGAATTTAGAACATAGAAAGCAGAACACAGAATTTAGACCATATAATACAGAATACTGAATATAGAATTTCGAATATAGAATGTAAAACACAGAATATATAATATAGAATTCGGAATGCAGAATATAGAATGTAGAACACAGAGTATAGGATATGGAAAACAGAATACAGAACCCAGAATTTATAACATGGAATGCAGAACACAAAATATAGACTATAGAATACCGAATACTGAATATAGAATTTAGAACATATAATGCAGACCACAGAATTTAGAATATAGAATACAGAATACTGAATATAGAATATAGAACATGGAATGCAGAACACCGAATTTAGTATATAGAATATAGAATACTGAATATAGAATTTAGAATATAGAATGTAAAACACAGAATATAGAATATAGTATACGGATCAGAATATAGAATGTGGAATATAGAATGAAGAACACAATATATAGAATATATAATAGAGAATATAGAAGCCAAAATTTAGATCATGGAATGCAGAACACAGAATTTAGAATATAGAATACAGCATACTGAATTTAGAATTTTGAATATAGAATGTAGAACACCGAATTCAGAATATAGAATACAGAATACTGAATATAGGAATTAGAATACAGAATATAGAACACAGAACATAGAATATGGAAAATGAATGCAGAATATAAAATGTAGAATATAGAATTAAGAACACAAAATATTGAATATATAAAAGAGAATATAGAACCTAGAATTTAGTAATGGAATGCAGAACACAGAATTTAAATATATAATACAAAATACTGAATATAGAATTTAGAATATAGAATGTAGAACACAAAATAGAGAATATGGAAAACAGAATACAGAACCCAAAATTTAGAACATGGAATGCAGAACACAGAATTTAGATTATAGAATACAGAATACTGAATATAGAATTTAGAATACAGAATATAGAACACAGAACATAGAACATAGAAAATGAATGCAGAATATAGAATGCAGAACACAATATAAATAATATAAAA
The DNA here is from genome assembly GCF_048564905.1 of Vicugna pacos. Taxonomy (NCBI): domain Eukaryota; kingdom Metazoa; phylum Chordata; class Mammalia; order Artiodactyla; family Camelidae; genus Vicugna; species Vicugna pacos. Next base: position 959,280 of record NW_027328735.1, read on the forward strand.
TAGAGAATATAGAACTTAGAATTTAGTAATGGAATGCCGAACCCAGAATTTAGAATACAGAATACGGAATAGTGAATATAGGATTTAGAATATATAATGAAGAACACAGAATATACAATATAGAATACGGAATGCAGAATATAGAATACAGTATATAGAATGTAGAACACAGAATATAGAATATGGAAAACAGAATACACAACCCAGAATTTAGAACATGGGATGCAGAACACAGAATTTAGAATATAGAATGTAGAACACAGAATATAGAATATAGCATAGAAGATATAGAATTCAGAATATAGAACATGGAATGCATAACACAGAATTAAGAATATAGAATACAGAATCCTGAATATTGAATTTAGAACATATAATGCAGAACACAGAATTTAGAATATAGAATACTGAATACTGAATATAGAATTAGAATACAGAATGTAGAGCACATAGTATGGAATATAGAATACGGAATGCAGAATATAGTATGTAGAATATAGAATGGAAAACACAAAATGTAGAATAGAATAGAGAATATAGGACACAGAATTTAGAACATGGAATGCAGAACACAGAATTTAGGATTTAGAATACAGAATACTGAATATAGAATTTAAAATATAGAATTTAGAACACAGAATATAGAATATAGAATACGGAATGCAGAATAAAGAATACAGAATATAGAATGTAGAACACAGAATATAGAATATGGAAAACAGAATACAGAACCCCGAATTTAGAACTTGTAATGCAGAACACAGAATTTAGACTATAGAATACAGAATACTGAATATAGAATTTAGAATATAGAATGTAGAACACAGAATATAGAATATAAAATACAGAATTTAGAATATGATATGCCGAACACTGAATATTGAAAATAGAATACAGAATACTGAATATAGAATTTAGAACATATAATGCAGAACACAGAATTTAGAATATAGAATACAGAATACTGAATATTGAATATAGAACATGGAATGCAGAACACCGAATTTAGTATATAGAATATAGTATACTTAATATAGAATTTAGAATTAAAAATTTAGAACAAAGAATATATACTATAGACTACGGAATGCAAAATATAGTATGTAGAGTATAGAATGAAAAACACATTATATAGAATATACAATAGACAATGTACAACCCAGAATGTAGAACATGTAAAGCAGAACACAGAATTTAGAACTTACAATACAGAATACTGAATATAGAATTTAGAATATAGCATGTAGAACACAGAACATAGAATACAGATTATAGAATACAGAATTAAGCACATGGAATGCAGAACACAGAATTTAGAAAATAGTGTATGAATACTGAATATAGAATTTAGCATATAGAATGTAGAACACAGAATATAGACTATGGAAAACAGAATACAGAACCCAGAATTTAGAATATGGAATGCAGAACACAGAATTTAGAATATAGAACACAGAATAATGAATATAGAATTTAGAACATAGAATGCAGAACACAGAATTTAGAATATAAAATGTAGAACACAGAATATAGAATATAGCATAGAGGATATAGAATTCAGAATATAGAACATGGAATGCATAACACAGAATTAAGACTATAGAATACAGAATCCTGAATATTGAATTTAGAACATATAATGCAGAACACAGAATTTAGAATATAGAATACTGAATACTGAATATAGAATTAGAATACAGAATGTAGAGCACATAGTATGGAATATAGAATACGGAATGCAGAATATAGTATGTAGAATATAGAATGAAAAACACAAAATATAGAATAGAGTAGAGAAAATAGAACTCAGAATTTAGAACATGGAATGCAGAACACAGAATTTAGATTATAGAATACACAATTCTTAATATAGAGTTTAGAATATAGAATGTAAAACACAGAATATAGAATATGGAATACGGAATGCAGAATATAGAATGTGGAATATAGAATGAAGAACGCAATATATAGAATATATAAAAGAGAATATAAAACCCAGAATTTAGAAATGGAATGCAGAACACAGAATTTAGAATATATAATACATAATACTGAATAAAGAATTTAGAACATATGATGCAGAACACAGAATTTAGAATACAGAAAGCAGAATACTGAATATAGAAATTAGAACATGAAATGCAGAACATAGAACTTAGAATATAGAATAAAAAATACTGAATATAGAATTTAGAAAATAGAATGTAGAACACAGAATATAGAATAGAGAATATAGAACCCAGAATTTAGAACATGGAGTGTAGAACACAGAATTTAGAAAATAGAATAGAGAATAATAAAAATAGAATTTAGAATATAGAATGTAGGACACAGAATGAATAAGGAAAGCAGAATATAGATTACAGAATATAGAATGTAGAACACAGAATATAGAATATGGAAAACAGAATACAGAACCCAGAATTTTGAACATGGAATTCAGAACACAGAATTTAGAATATAGAACACAGAATAATGAATATAGAATTTAGAACATAGAATGCAGAACTCAGAATTTTGACAATAGAATACAGAATAATGAATACAGAATTTAGAATATTGAATGAAGAACACAGATTATAGAATATAGAATACAAAGTATAGAATCCAGAATTTTGAACATGGAATTCAGAACACAGAATTTAGAATATAGAACACAGAATAATGAATATAGAATTTAGAACATAGAATGCAGAACTCAGAATTTTGACAATAGAATACAGAATAATGAATACAGAATTTAGAATATTGAATGAAGAACACAGATTATAGAATATAGAATACAAAGTATAGAATCCAGAATTTAGAACATTGAATGCAAACACAGAATTTAGAATATATAATACAGAATAGTGAATATAGAATTTAGAATATAAAATGCAGAACACATAATTTAGAATATAGAATATAAAACACTGAAAATAGAATATAGAACATGGAATGCTGAACACAGTATTTAGAATATAGAATACAGAATACTGGATATAGAATTTAGAACATAGAATGGAGAACACAGAATAGAGAATATAGAATCCAGAATTTAGAACATGATATGCAGAACACTGAATTTAGAAAATTGAATACAGTATACTGAATATAGAATTTAGAACATAGAAAGCAGAACACAGAATTTAGTATATAGAATATGGATTACTGAATATAGAATTTAGAATTAAGAATTTAGAACTCAGAATTTAGAATATAGACAATGGAATGCAAAATATAGTATGTAGAGTATAGAATGAAGAACTCACAATATAGAATATAGAACAGACAATATAGAACCCAGAATTTAGAACATGGAAAGCAGAACAGAGAATTTAGAATATAGAATACAGAATACTGTATATAGAATTTAGAATTTCGAATGTAGAACACAGAATATTGAATATAGAATAGAGAATATAGAATTCAGAATTTAGAATATGGAATGCAGAACACAGAATTTAGAATATAGAATAGGTAATAATGAATATAGAATTTAGAATATTGAATGCAGAAAACAGAATTTAGACAATAGAATACATAATACTGAATATAGAATTTAGAATATAGAATGTAGAACACAGAATATAAAATATAGAATCCAGAATTTAGAAAATGAAATTCAGAACACTGAATCTGGAAAGTAGAATGCAGAATACTGAATATAGAATTTAGAATATAGAATGCAGAACACAGAATTTATTATAAAGACTATAGAATACTGAATATAGAATTTAGAATTTAGAACTTAGAACTCAGAATTTAGAATATAGAATACGGAATGCAAAATATTGTATGTAGAGTATAGAATGAAGAACACACAATATCGAATATAGAATAGAGGATATAGAACACAGAATTTAGAACATGGAACGCTGAACACAGAATATAGAAAATAGAATACAGAATTCTGAATATAGAATTTAGAATATAGAATGTAGAACACAGAATATAGAATACAGGATACTAAATATAGAATATAGAACATGCAATGCAGAACACAGAATTTAGGATATAGAATACAGAATACTGAATATAGAATTTAGAATATAGAATCTGTAACACAGAATATAGAATATAGAATAGAGAATATAGAACCCAGATTTAAGAGCATGGAATGCAGAAAATAGAATTTAGAATATAGAATACAGAATACTGAATATAGAATTGAGAATATAGAATGTAGAACACAGAATATAGAATATACAAGAGAGAATATAGAACACAGAATTTAGAACATGGAATGCAGAACACAGAAATTAGAACTTGAATTGCAGAACACAGAATTTTGAATTTACAATACAGAATACAGAATATACAATTTAGAACATAGAATGCAGAACACAAAATGTAGAATACAGAAAACAGAATACTGAATATAGAATTTAGATCATGGAATTCAGAACATAGAATTTAGAATAGAGAAAAAAATATACTGAATATAGAATTTAGAATATAGAATGTAGAACACAGAATATAAAATAGATAATATAGAATCCACAATTTAGAACATGGAATGTAGAACACAGAATATAGTATATAGAATACAGGATACTAAATATAGAATATAGAACATGCAATGCAGAACACAGAATTTAGAATATAGAATACAGAATACTGAATATAGAATTTAGAATATAGAATCTGTAACACAGAATATAGAATATAGAATATAGAATATAGAACCCAGAATTAAGAGCATGGAATGCAGAAAGTAAAATTTAGAATATAGAATACAGAATACTGAATATAGAATTTAGAATATAGAATGTAGAACACAGAATATAGAATATACAATAGAGAATATAGAACACAGAATTTAGAACATGGAATGCAGAACACAGAAATTAGTACTTGAATTGCAGAACACAGAATTTTGAATTTACAATACAGAATACAGAATATACAATTTAGAACATAGAACGCAGAACACAGAATGTAGAATACAGATAACAGAATACTGAATATAGAATTTAGATCATGGAATTCAGAACATAGAATTTAGAATAGAGAAAAAAATATACTGAATATAGAATTTAGAATATAGAATGTAGAACACAGAATATATAATAGAGAATATAGAATCCACAATTTAGAACATGGAATGTAGAACACAGAATTTAGAAAATAGAATACAGAATACTGAAAATAGAATTTAGAATATAGAATATAGGACACAGCATATAGAATACAGTATACGGGAAGCAGAATATAGAATACAGAATATAGAATGTAGAACACAGAATATAGAATATGGAAAACAGAATACAGAATCCAGAATTTTGAAAATGGAATTCAGAACACAGATTTTTGAATATAGAACACAGAATAATGAACATAGAATTTAGAACATAGAAAGCAGAACACAGAATTTAGACCATATAATACAGAATACTGAATATAGAATTTCGAATATAGAATGTAAAACACAGAATATATAATATAGAATTCGGAATGCAGAATATAGAATGTAGAACACAGAGTATAGGATATGGAAAACAGAATACAGAACCCAGAATTTATAACATGGAATGCAGAACACAAAATATAGACTATAGAATACAGAATACTGAATATAGAATTTAGAACATATAATGCAGACCACAGAATTTAGAATATAGAATACAGAATACTGAATATAGAATATAGAACATGGAATGCAGAACACCGAATTTAGTATATAGAATATAGAATACTGAATATAGAATTTAGAATATAGAATGTAAAACACAGAATATAGAATATAGTATACGGATCAGAATATAGAATGTGGAATATAGAATGAAGAACACAATATATAGAATATATAATAGAGAATATAGAAGCCAAAATTTAGATCATGGAATGCAGAACACAGAATTTAGAATATAGAATACAGCATACTGAATTTAGAATTTTGAATATAGAATGTAGAACACCGAATTCAGAATATAGAATACAGAATACTGAATATAGGAATTAGAATACAGAATATAGAACACAGAACATAGAATATGGAAAATGAATGCAGAATATAAAATGTAGAATATAGAATTAAGAACACAAAATATTGAATATATAAAAGAGAATATAGAACCTAGAATTTAGTAATGGAATGCAGAACACAGAATTTAAATATATAATACAAAATACTGAATATAGAATTTAGAATATAGAATGTAGAACACAAAATAGAGAATATGGAAAACAGAATACAGAACCCAAAATTTAGAACATGGAATGCAGAACACAGAATTTAGATTATAGAATACAGAATACTGAATATAGAATTTAGAATACAGAATATAGAACACAGAACATAGAACATAGAAAATGAATGCAGAATATAGAATGCAGAACACAATATAAATAATATAAAATAGAGAATATAGAACTTAGAATTTAGTAATGGAATGCCGAACCCAGAATTTAGAATACAGAATACGGAATAGTGAATATAGGATTTAGAATATATAATGAAGAACACAGAATATACAATATAGAATACGGAATGCAGAATATAGAATACAGTATATAGAATGTAGAACACAGAATATAGAATATGGAAAACAGAATACACAACCCAGAATTTAGAACATGGGATGCAGAACACAGAATTTAGAATATAGAATGTAGAACACAGAATATAGAATATAGCATAGAAGATATAGAATTCAGAATATAGAACATGGAATGCATAACACAGAATTAAGAATATAGAATACAGAATCCTGAATATTGAATTTAGAACATATAATGCAGAACACAGAATTTAGAATATAGAATACTGAATACTGAATATAGAATTAGAATACAGAATGTAGAGCACATAGTATGGAATATAGAATACGGAATGCAGAATATAGTATGTAGAATATAGAATGGAAAACACAAAATGTAGAATAGAATAGAGAATATAGGACACAGAATTTAGAACATGGAATGCAGAACACAGAATTTAGGATTTAGAATACAGAATACTGAATATAGAATTTAAAATATAGAATTTAGAACACAGAATATAGAATATAGAATACGGAATGCAGAATAAAGAATACAGAATATAGAATGTAGAACACAGAATATAGAATATGGAAAACAGAATACAGAACCCCGAATTTAGAACTTGTAATGCAGAACACAGAATTTAGACTATAGAATACAGAATACTGAATATAGAATTTAGAATATAGAATGTAGAACACAGAATATAGAATATAAAATACAGAATTTAGAATATGATATGCCGAACACTGAATATTTAAAATAGAATACAGAATACTGAATATAGAATTTAGAACATATAATGCAGAACACAGAATTTAGAATATAGAATACAGAATACTGAATATAGAATATAGAACATGGAATGCAGAACACCGAATTTAGTATATAGAATATAGAATACTTAATATAGAATTTAGAATTAAAAATTTAGAACAAAGAATATATACTATAGACTACGGAATGCAAAATATAGTATGTAGAGTATAGAATGAAAAACACATTATATAGAATATACAATAGACAATGTACAACCCAGAATGTAGAACATGTAAAGCAGAACACAGAATTTAGAACTTACAATACAGAATACTGAATATAGAATTTAGAATATAGCATGTAGAACACAGAACATAGAATACAGATTATAGAATACAGAATTAAGCACATGGAATGCAGAACACAGAATTTAGAAAATAGTGTATGAATACTGAATATAGAATTTAGCATATAGAATGTAGAACACAGAATATAGACTATGGAAAACAGAATACAGAACCCAGAATTTAGAATATGGAATGCAGAACACAGAATTTAGAATATAGAACACAGAATAATGAATATAGAATTTAGAACATAGAATGCAGAACACAGAATTTAGAATATAAAATGTAGAACACAGAATATAGAATATAGCATAGAGGATATAGAATTCAGAATATAGAACATGGAATGCATAACACAGAATTAAGACTATAGAATACAGAATCCTGAATATTGAATTTAGAACATATAATGCAGAACACAGAATTTAGAATATAGAATACTGAATACTGAATATAGAATTAGAATACAGAATGTAGAGCACATAGTATGGAATATAGAATACGGAATGCAGAATATAGTATGTAGAATATAGAATGAAAAACACAAAATATAGAATAGAGTAGAGAATATAGAACTCAGAATTTAGAACATGGAATGCAGAACACTGAATTTAGATTATAGAATACACAATTCTTAATATAGAATTTAGAATATAGAATGTAAAACACAGAATATAGAATATGGAATACGGAATGCAGAATATAGAATGTGGAATATAGAATGAAGAACACAAAGTATAGAATATATAAAAGAGAATATAAAACCCAGAATTTAGAAATGGAATGCAGAACACAGAATTTAGAATATATAATACATAATACTGAATAAAGAATTTAGAACATATGATGCAGAACACAGAATTTAGAATACAGAAAGCAGAATACTGAATATAGAAATTAGAACATGAAATGCAGAACATAGAACTTAGAATATAGAATAAAAAATACTGAATATAGAATTTAGAAAATAGAATGTAGAACACAGAATATAGAATAGAGAATATAGAACCCAGAATTTAGAACATGGAGTGTAGAACACAGAATTTAGAAAATAGAATAGAGAATAATAAAAATAGAATTTAGAATATAGAATGTAGGACACAGAATGAATAAGGAAAGCAGAATATAGATTACAGAATATAGAATGTAGAACACAGAATATAGAATATGGAAAACAGAATACAGAACCCAGAATTTTGAACATGGAATTCAGAACACAGAATTTAGAATATAGAACACAGAATAATGAATATAGAATTTAGAACATAGAATGCAGAACTCAGAATTTTGACAATAGAATACAGAATAATGAATACAGAATTTAGAATATTGAATGAAGAACACAGATTATAGAATATAGAATACAAAGTATAGAATCCAGAATTTTGAACATGGAATTCAGAACACAGAATTTAGAATATAGAACACAGAATAATGAATATAGAATTTAGAACATAGAATGCAGAACTCAGAATTTTGACAATAGAATACAGAATAATGAATACAGAATTTAGAATATTGAATGAAGAACACAGATTATAGAATATAGAATACAAAGTATAGAATCCAGAATTTAGAACATTGAATGCAAACACAGAATTTAGAATATATAATACAGAATAGTGAATATAGAATTTAGAACATAAAATGCAGAACACATAATTTAGAATATAGAATATAAAACACTGAAAATAGAATATAGAACATGGAATGCTGAACACAGTATTTAGAATATAGAATACAGAATACTGGATATAGAATTTAGAACATAGAATGGAGAACACAGAATAGAGAATATAGAATCCAGAATTTAGAACATGATATGCAGAACACTGAATTTAGAAAATTGAATACAGTATACTGAATATAGAATTTAGAACATAGAAAGCAGAACACAGAATTTAGTATATAGAATATGGATTACTGAATATAGAATTTAGAATTAAGAATTTAGAACTCAGAATTTAGAATATAGACAATGGAATGCAAAATATAGTATGTAGAGTATAGAATGAAGAACTCACAATATAGAATATAGAACAGACAATATAGAACCCAGAATTTAGAACATGGAAAGCAGAACAGAGAATTTAGAATATAGAATACAGAATACTGTATATAGAATTTAGAATTTCGAATGTAGAACACAGAATATTGAATATAGAATAGAGAATATAGAATTCAGAATTTAGAATATGGAATGCAGAACACAGAATTTAGAATATAGAATAGGTAATAATGAATATAGAATTTAGAATATTGAATGCAGAAAACAGAATTTAGACAATAGAATACATAATACTGAATATAGAATTTAGAATATAGAATGTAGAACACAGAATATAAAATATAGAATCCAGAATTTAGAAAATGAAATTCAGAACACTGAATCTGGAAAGTAGAATGCAGAATACTGAATATAGAATTTAGAATATAGAATGCAGAACACAGAATTTATTATAAAGACTATAGAATACTGAATATAGAAATTAGAATTTAGAACTTAGAACTCAGAATTTAGAATATAGAATACGGAATGCAAAATATTGTATGTAGAGTATAGAATGAAGAACACACAATATCGAATATAGAATAGAGGATATAGAACACAGAATTTAGAACATGGAACGCTGAACACAGAATATAGAAAATAGAATACAGAATTCTGAATATAGAATTTAGAATATAGAATGTAGAACACAGAATATAGAATACAGGATACTAAATATAGAATATAGAACATGCAATGCAGAACACAGAATTTAGAATATAGAATACAGAATACTGAATAAAGAATTTAGAATATAGAATCTGTAACACAGAATATAGAATAGAGAATAGAGAATATAGAACCCAGATTTAAGAGCATGGAATGCAGAAAATAGAATTTAGAATATAGAATACAGAATACTGAATATAGAATTGAGAATATAGAATGTAGAACACAGAATATAGAATATACAATAGAGAATATAGAACACAGAATTTAGAACATGGAATGCAGAACACAGAAATTAGAACTTGAATTGCAGAACACAGAATTTTGAATTTACAATACAGAATATACAATTTAGAACATAGAATGCAGAACACAAAATGTAGAATACAGAAAACAGAATACTGAATATAGAATTTAGATCATGGAATTCAGAACATAGAATTTAGAATAGAGAAAAAAATATACTGAATATAGAATTTAGAATATAGAATGTAGAACACAGAATATAAAATAGATAATATAGAATCCACAATTTAGAACATGGAATGTAGAACACAGAATATAGTATATAGAATACAGGATACTAAATATAGAATATAGAACATGCAATGCAGAACACAGAATTTAGAATATAGAATACAGAATACTGAATATAGAATTTAGAATATAGAATCTGTAACACAGAATATAGAATATAGAATATAGAATATAGAACCCAGAATTAAGAGCATGGAATGCAGAAAGTAAAATTTAGAATATAGAATACAGAATACTGAATATAGAATTTAGAATATAGAATGTAGAACACAGAATATAGAATATACAATAGAGAATATAGAACACAGAATTTAGAACATGGAATGCAGAACACAGAAATTAGAACTTGAATTGCAGAACACAGAATTTTGAATTTACAATACAGAATACAGAATATACAATTTAGAACATAGAACGCAGAACACAGAATGTAGAATACAGATAACAGAATACTGAATATAGAATTTAGATCATGGAATTCAGAACATAGAATTTAGAATAGAGAAAAAAATATACTGAATATAGAATTTAGAATATAGAATGTAGAACACAGAATATATAATAGAGAATATAGAATCCACAATTTAGAACATGGAATGTAGAACACAGAATTTAGAAAATAGAATACAGAATACTGAAAATAGAATTTAGAATATAGAATATAGGACACAGCATATAGAATATAGTATACGGGAAGCAGAATATAGAATACAGAATATAGAATGTAGAACACAGAATATAGAATATGGAAAACAGAATACAGAATCCAGAATTTTGAAAATGGAATTCAGAACACAGATTTTTGAATATAGAACACAGAATAATGAACATAGAATTTAGAACATAGAAAGCAGAACACAGAATTTAGACCATATAATACAGAATACTGAATATAGAATTTCGAATATAGAATGTAAAACACAGAATATATAATATAGAATTCGGAATGCAGAATATAGAATGTAGAACACAGAGTATAGGATATGGAAAACAGAATACAGAACCCAGAATTTATAACATGGAATGCAGAACACAAAATATAGACTATAGAATACAGAATACTGAATATAGAATTTAGAACATATAATGCAGACCACAGAATTTAGAATATAGAATACAGAATACTGAATATAGAATATAGAACATGGAATGCAGAACACCGAATTTAGTATATAGAATATAGAATACTGAATATAGAATTTAGAATATAGAATGTAAAACACAGAATATAGAATATAGTATACGGATCAGAATATAGAATGTGGAATATAGAATGAAGAACACAATATATAGAATATATAATAGAGAATATAGAAGCCAATATTTAGATCATGGAATGCAGAACACAGAATTTAGAATATAGAATACAGCATACTGAATTTAGAATTTTGAATATAGAATGTAGAACACCGAATTCAGAATATAGAATACAGAATACTGAATATAGGAATTAGAATACAGAATATAGAACACAGAACATAGAATATGGAAAATGAATGCAGAATATAAAATGTAGAATATAGAATTAAGAACACAAAATATTGAATATATAAAAGAGAATATAGAACCTAGAATTTAGTAATGGAATGCAGAACACAGAATTTAAATATATAATACAAAATACTGAATATAGAATTTAGAATATAGAATGTAGAACACAAAATAGAGAATATGGAAAACAGAATACAGAACCCAAAATTTAGAACATGGAATGCAGAACACAGAATTTAGATTATAGAATACAGAATACTGAATATAGAATTTAGAATACAGAATATAGAACACAGAACATAGAACATAGAAAATGAATGCAGAATATAGAATGCAGAACACAATATAAATAATATAAAATAGAGAATATAGAACTTAGAATTTAGTAATGGAATGCCGAACCCAGAATTTAGAATACAGAATACGGAATAGTGAATATAGGATTTAGAATATATAATGAAGAACACAGAATATACAATATAGAATACGGAATGCAGAATATAGAATACAGTATATAGAATGTAGAACACAGAATATAGAATATGGAAAACAGAATACACAACCCAGAATTTAGAACATGGGATGCAGAACACAGAATTTAGAATATAGAATGTAGAACACAGAATATAGAATATAGCATAGAAGATATAGAATTCAGAATATAGAACATGGAATGCATAACACAGAATTAAGAATATAGAATACAGAATCCTGAATATTGAATTTAGAACATATAATGCAGAACACAGAATTTAGAATATAGAATACTGAATACTGAATATAGAATTAGAATACAGAATGTAGAGCACATAGTATGGAATATAGAATACGGAATGCAGAATATAGTATGTAGAATATAGAATGGAAAACACAAAATGTAGAATAGAATAGAGAATATAGGACACAGAATTTAGAACATGGAATGCAGAACACAGAATTTAGGATTTAGAATACAGAATACTGAATATAGAATTTAAAATATAGAATTTAGAACACAGAATATAGAATATAGAATACGGAATGCAGAATAAAGAATACAGAATATAGAATGTAGAACACAGAATATAGAATATGGAAAACAGAATACAGAACCCCGAATTTAGAACTTGTAATGCAGAACACAGAATTTAGACTATAGAATACAGAATACTGAATATAGAATTTAGAACATAGAATGCAGAACACAGAAATTAGAACTTGAATTGCAGAACACAGAATTTTGAATTTACAATACAGAATACAGAATATACAATTTAGAACATAGAATGCAGAACACAGAATGTAGAATACAGAAAACAGAATACTGAATATAGAATTTAGATCATGGAATTCAGAACATAGAATTTAGAATAGAGAAAAAAATATACTGAATATAGAATTTAGAATATAGAATGTAGAACACAGAATATAAAATAGATAATATAGAATCCACAATTTAGAACATGGAATGTAGAACACAGAATATAGTATATAGAATACAGGATACTAAATATAGAATATAGAACATGCAATGCAGAACACAGAATTTAGAATATAGAATACAGAATACTGAATATAGAATTTAGAATATAGAATCTGTAACACAGAATATAGAATATAGAATATAGAATATAGAACCCAGAATTAAGAGCATGGAATGCAGAAAGTAAAATTTAGAATATAGAATACAGAATACTGAATATAGAATTTAGAATATAGAATGTAGAACACAGAATATAGAATATACAATAGAGAATATAGAACACAGAATTTAGAACATGGAATGCAGAACACAGAAATTAGAACTTGAATTGCAGAACACAGAATTTTGAATTTACAATACAGAATACAGAATATACAATTTAGAACATAGAACGCAGAACACAGAATGTAGAATACAGATAACAGAATACTGAATATAGAATTTAGATCATGGAATTCAGAACATAGAATTTAGAATAGAGAAAAAAATATACTGAATATAGAATTTAGAATATAGAATGTAGAACACAGAATATATAATAGAGAATATAGAATCCACAATTTAGAACATGGAATGTAGAACACAGAATTTAGAAAATAGAATACAGAATACTGAAAATAGAATTTAGAATATAGAATATAGGACACAGCATATAGAATATAGTATACGGGAAGCAGAATATAGAATACAGAATATAGAATGTAGAACACAGAATATAGAATATGGAAAACAGAATACAGAATCCAGAATTTTGAAAATGGAATTCAGAACACAGATTTTTGAATATAGAACACAGAATAATGAACATAGAATTTAGAACATAGAAAGCAGAACACAGAATTTAGACCATATAATACAGAATACTGAATATAGAATTTCGAATATAGAATGTAAAACACAGAATATATAATATAGAATTCGGAATGCAGAATATAGAATGTAGAACACAGAGTATAGGATATGGAAAACAGAATACAGAACCCAGAATTTATAACATGGAATGCAGAACACAAAATATAGACTATAGAATACAGAATACTGAATATAGAATTTAGAACATATAATGCAGACCACAGAATTTAGAATATAGAATACAGAATACTGAATATAGAATATAGAACATGGAATGCAGAACACCGAATTTAGTATATAGAATATAGAATACTGAATATAGAATTTAGAATATAGAATGTAAAACACAGAATATAGAATATAGTATACGGATCAGAATATAGAATGTGGAATATAGAATGAAGAACACAATATATAGAATATATAATAGAGAATATAGAAGCCAATATTTAGATCATGGAATGCAGAACACAGAATTTAGAATATAGAATACAGCATACTGAATTTAGAATTTTGAATATAGAATGTAGAACACCGAATTCAGAATATAGAATACAGAATACTGAATATAGGAATTAGAATACAGAATATAGAACACAGAACATAGAATATGGAAAATGAATGCAGAATATAAAATGTAGAATATAGAATTAAGAACACAAAATATTGAATATATAAAAGAGAATATAGAACCTAGAATTTAGTAATGGAATGCAGAACACAGAATTTAAATATATAATACAAAATACTGAATATAGAATTTAGAATATAGAATGTAGAACACAAAATAGAGAATATGGAAAACAGAATACAGAACCCAAAATTTAGAACATGGAATGCAGAACACAGAATTTAGATTATAGAATACAGAATACTGAATATAGAATTTAGAATACAGAATATAGAACACAGAACATAGAACATAGAAAATGAATGCAGAATATAGAATGCAGAACACAATATAAATAATATAAAATAGAGAATATAGAACTTAGAATTTAGTAATGGAATGCCGAACCCAGAATTTAGAATACAGAATACGGAATAGTGAATATAGGATTTAGAATATATAATGAAGAACACAGAATATACAATATAGAATACGGAATGCAGAATATAGAATACAGTATATAGAATGTAGAACACAGAATATAGAATATGGAAAACAGAATACACAACCCAGAATTTAGAACATGGGATGCAGAACACAGAATTTAGAATATAGAATGTAGAACACAGAATATAGAATATAGCATAGAAGATATAGAATTCAGAATATAGAACATGGAATGCATAACACAGAATTAAGAATATAGAATACAGAATCCTGAATATTGAATTTAGAACATATAATGCAGAACACAGAATTTAGAATATAGAATACTGAATACTGAATATAGAATTAGAATACAGAATGTAGAGCACATAGTATGGAATATAGAATACGGAATGCAGAATATAGTATGTAGAATATAGAATGGAAAACACAAAATGTAGAATAGAATAGAGAATATAGGACACAGAATTTAGAACATGGAATGCAGAACACAGAATTTAGGATTTAGAATACAGAATACTGAATATAGAATTTAAAATATAGAATTTAGAACACAGAATATAGAATATAGAATACGGAATGCAGAATAAAGAATACAGAATATAGAATGTAGAACACAGAATATAGAATATGGAAAACAGAATACAGAACCCCGAATTTAGAACTTGTAATGCAGAACACAGAATTTAGACTATAGAATACAGAATACTGAATATAGAATTTAGAATATAGAATGTAGAACACAGAATATAGAATATAAAATACAGAATTTAGAATATGATATGCCGAACACTGAATATTGAAAATAGAATACAGAATACTGAATATAGAATTTAGAACATATAATGCAGAACACAGAATTTAGAATATAGAATACAGAATACTGAATATAGAATATAGAACATGGAATGCAGAACACCGAATTTAGTATATAGAATATAGAATACTGAATATAGAATTTAGAATTAAAAATTTAGAACAAAGAATATATACTATAGACTACGGAATGCAAAATATAGTATGTAGAGTATAGAATGAAGAACACATTATATAGAATATACAATAGACAATGTACAACCCAGAATGTAGAACATGTAATGCAGAACACAGAATTTAGAACTTACAATACAGAATACTGAATATAGTATTTAAAATATAGAATGTAGAACACAGAACATAGAATACAGATTATAGAATACAGAATTAAGCACATGGAATGCAGAACACAGAATTTAGAAAATAGTGTATGAATACTGAATATAGAATTTAGCATATAGAATGTAGAACACAGAATATACAATGTAGAGTTCGGAATGCAGAATATAGAATACAGAATATAGAATGTAGAACACAGAATATAGACTATGGAAAACAGAATACAGAACCCAGAATTTAGAATATGGAATGCAGAACACAGAATTTAGAATATAGAACACAGAATAATGAATATAGAATTTTGAACATAGAATGCAGAACACAGAATTTAGAATATAAAATGTAAACTCAGAATATAGAATATAGCATAGAGTATATAGAATTCAGAATATAGAACATGGAATGCATAACACAGAATTAAGAATATAGAATACAGAATCCTGAATATTGAATTTAGAACATATAATGCAGAACACAGAATTTAGAATATAGAATACTGAATACTGAATATAGAATTAGAATACAGAATGTAGAGCACATAGTATGGAATATAGAATACGGAATGCAGAATATAGTATGTAGAATATAGAATGAAAAACACAAAATATAGAATAGAGTAGAGAATATACAACTCAGAATTTAGAACATGGAATGCAGAACACAGAATTTAGATTATAGAATACACAATTCTTAATATAGAATCTAGAATATAGAATGTAAAACACAGAATATAGAATATGGAATACGGAATGCAGAATATAGAATGTGGAATATAGAATGAAGAACACAAAATATAGAATATATAAAAGAGAATATAAAACCCAGAATTTAGAAATGGAATGCAGAACACAGAATTTAGAATATATAATACATAATACTGAATACAGAATTTAGAACATATGATGCAGAACACAGAATTTAGAATACAGAAAGCAGAATACTGAATATAGAAATTAGAACATGAAATGCAGAACATAGAACTTAGAATATAGAATAAAAAATACTGAATATAGAATTTAGAAAATAGAATGTAGAACACAGAATATAGAATAGAGAATATAGAACCCAGAATTTAGAACATGGAATGTAGAACACAGAATTTAGAAAATAGAATAGAGAATAATAAAAATAGAATTTAGAATATAGAATGTAGGACACAGAATATAGAATATAGAATAAGGAAAGCAGAATATAGATTGCAGAATATAGAATGCAGAACACAGAATATAGAATATGGAAAACAGAATACAGAACCCAGAATTTTGAACATGGAATTCAGAACACAGAATTTAGAATATAGAACACAGAATAATGAATATAGAATTTAGAACATAGAATGCAGAACTCAGAATTTTGACAATGGAATACAGAATAATGAATACAGAATTTAGAATATTGAATGAAGAACACAGATTATAGAATATAGAATACAAAGTATAGAATCCAGAATTTAGAACATTGAATGCAAACACAGAATTTAGAATATATAATACAGAATAGTGAATATAGAATTTAGAACATAAAATGCAGAACACATAATTTAGAATATAGAATATAAAACACTGAAAATAGAATATAGAACATGGAATACTGAACACAGTATTTATAATATAGAATACAGAATACTGGATATAGAATTTAGAACATAGAATGTAGAACACAGAATAGAGAATATAGAATCCAGAATTTAGAACATGATATGCAGAACACTGAATTTAGAAAATAGAATACAGTATACTGAATATAGAATTTAGAACATAGAAAGCAGAACACAGAATTTAGTATATAGAATATGGATTACTGAATATAGAATTTAGAATTAAGAATTTAGAACTCAGAATTTAGAATATAGACAACGGAATGCAAAATATAGTATGTAGAGTATAGAATGAAGAACTCACAATATAGAATATAGAACAGACAATATAGAACCCAGAATTTAGAACATGGAAAGCAGAACAGAGAATTTAGAATATAGAATACAGAATACTGAATATAGAATTTAGAATTTCGAATGTAGAACACAGAATATTGAATATAGAATAGAGAATATAGAATTCAGAATTTAGAATATGGAATGCAGAACACAGAATTTAGAATATAGAATAGGTAATAATGAATATAGAATTTAGAATATTGAATGCAGAAAACAGAATTTAGACAATAGAATACATAATACTGAATATAGAATTTAGAATATAGAATGTAGAACACAGAATATAAAATATAGAATCCAGAATTTAGAAAATGAAATTCAGAACACTGAATCTGGAAAGTAGAATGCAGAATACTGAATATAGAATTTAGAATATAGAATCTGTAACACAGAATATAGAATATAGAATATAGAATATAGAACCCAGAATTAAGAGCATGGAATGCAGAAAGTAAAATTTAGAATATAGAATACAGAATACTGAATATAGAATTTAGAATATAGAATGTAGAACACAGAATATAGAATATACAATAGAGAATATAGAACACAGAATTTAGAACATGGAATGCAGAACACAGAAATTAGAACTTGAATTGCAGAACACAGAATTTTGAATTTACAATACAGAATACAGAATATACAATTTAGAACATAGAACGCAGAACACAGAATGTAGAATACAAATAACAGAATACTGAATATAGAATTTAGATCATGGAATTCAGAACATAGAATTTAGAATAGAGAAAAAAATATACTGAATATAGAATTTAGAATATAGAATGTAGAACACAGAATATATAATAGAGAATATAGAATCCACAATTTAGAACATGGAATGTAGAACACAGAATTTAGAAAATAGAATACAGAATACTGAAAATAGAATTTAGAATATAGAATATAGGACACAGCATATAGAATACAGTATACGGGAAGCAGAATATAGAATACAGAATATAGAATGTAGAACACAGAATATAGAATATGGAAAACAGAATACAGAATCCAGAATTTTGAAAATGGAATTCAGAACACAGATTTTTGAATATAGAACACAGAATAATGAACATAGAATTTAGAACATAGAAAGCAGAACACAGAATTTAGACCATATAATACAGAATACTGAATATAGAATTTCGAATATAGAATGTAAAACACAGAATATATAATATAGAATTCGGAATGCAGAATATAGAATGTAGAACACAGAGTATAGGATATGGAAAACAGAATACAGAACCCAGAATTTATAACATGGAATGCAGAACACAAAATATAGACTATAGAATACAGAATACTGAATATAGAATTTAGAACATATAATGCAGACCACAGAATTTAGAATATAGAATACAGAATACTGAATATAGAATATAGAACATGGAATGCAGAACACCGAATTTAGTATATAGAATATAGAATACTGAATATAGAATTTAGAATATAGAATGTAAAACACAGAATATATAATATAGTATACGGATCAGAATATAGAATGTGGAATATAGAATGAAGAACACAATATATAGAATATATAATAGAGAATATAGAAGCCAAAATTTAGATCATGGAATGCAGAACACAGAATTTAGAATATAGAATACAGCATACTGAATTTAGAATTTTGAATATAGAATGTAGAACACCGAATTCAGAATATAGAATACAGAATACTGAATATAGGAATTAGAATACAGAATATAGAACACAGAACATAGAATATGGAAAATGAATGCAGAATATAAAATGTAGAATATAGAATTAAGAACACAAAATATTGAATATATAAAAGAGAATATAGAACCTAGAATTTAGTAATGGAATGCAGAACACAGAATTTAAATATATAATACAAAATACTGAATATAGAATTTAGAATATAGAATGTAGAACACAAAATAGAGAATATGGAAAACAGAATACAGAACCCAAAATTTAGAACATGGAATGCAGAACACAGAATTTAGATTATAGAATACAGAATACTGAATATAGAATTTAGAATACAGAATATAGAACACAGAACATAGAACATAGAAAATGAATGCAGAATATAGAATGCAGAACACAATATAAATAATATAAAATAGAGAATATAGAACTTAGAATTTAGTAATGGAATGCCGAACCCAGAATTTAGAATACAGAATACGGAATAGTGAATATAGGATTTAGAATATATAATGAAGAACACAGAATATACAATATAGAATACGGAATGCAGAATATAGAATACAGTATATAGAATGTAGAACACAGAATATAGAATATGGAAAACAGAATACACAACCCAGAATTTAGAACATGGGATGCAGAACACAGAATTTAGAATATAGAATGTAGAACACAGAATATAGAATATAGCATAGAAGATATAGAATTCAGAATATAGAACATGGAATGCATAACACAGAATTAAGAATATAGAATACAGAATCCTGAATATTGAATTTAGAACATATAATGCAGAACACAGAATTTAGAATATAGAATACTGAATACTGAATATAGAATTAGAATACAGAATGTAGAGCACATAGTATGGAATATAGAATACGGAATGCAGAATATAGTATGTAGAATATAGAATGGAAAACACAAAATGTAGAATAGAATAGAGAATATAGGACACAGAATTTAGAACATGGAATGCAGAACACAGAATTTAGGATTTAGAATACAGAATACTGAATATAGAATTTAAAATATAGAATTTAGAACACAGAATATAGAATATAGAATACGGAATGCAGAATAAAGAATACAGAATATAGAATGTAGAACACAGAATATAGAATATGGAAAACAGAATACAGAACCCCGAATTTAGAACTTGTAATGCAGAACACAGAATTTAGACTATAGAATACAGAATACTGAATATAGAATTTAGAATATAGAATGTAGAACACAGAATATAGAATATAAAATACAGAATTTAGAATATGATATGCCGAACACTGAATATTGAAAATAGAATACAGAATACTGAATATAGAATTTAGAACATATAATGCAGAACACAGAATTTAGAATATAGAATACAGAATACTGAATATAGAATATAGAACATGGAATGCAGAACACCGAATTTAGTATATAGAATATAGAATACTTAATATAGAATTTAGAATTAAAAATTTAGAACAAAGAATA
Source organism: Vicugna pacos (assembly GCF_048564905.1). Classification (NCBI taxonomy): domain Eukaryota; kingdom Metazoa; phylum Chordata; class Mammalia; order Artiodactyla; family Camelidae; genus Vicugna; species Vicugna pacos. Next base: position 981,228 of record NW_027328735.1, read on the forward strand.
TATACTATAGACTACGGAATGCAAAATATAGTATGTAGAGTATAGAATGAAAAACACATTATATAGAATATACAATAGACAATGTACAACCCAGAATGTAGAACATGTAAAGCAGAACACAGAATTTAGAACTTACAATACAGAATACTGAATATAGAATTTAGAATATAGCATGTAGAACACAGAACATAGAATACAGATTATAGAATACAGAATTAAGCACATGGAATGCAGAACACAGAATTTAGAAAATAGTGTATGAATACTGAATATAGAATTTAGCATATAGAATGTAGAACACAGAATATAGACTATGGAAAACAGAATACAGAACCCAGAATTTAGAATATGGAATGCAGAACACAGAATTTAGAATATAGAACACAGAATAATGAATATAGAATTTAGAACATAGAATGCAGAACACAGAATTTAGAATATAAAATGTAGAACACAGAATATAGAATATAGCATAGAGGATATAGAATTCAGAATATAGAACATGGAATGCATAACACAGAATTAAGACTATAGAATACAGAATCCTGAATATTGAATTTAGATCATATAATGCAGAACACAGAATTTAGAATATAGTATACTGAATACTGAATATAGAATTAGAATACAGAATGTAGAGCACATAGTATGGAATATAGAATACGGAATGCAGAATATAGTATGTAGAATATAGAATGAAAAACACAAAATATAGAATAGAGTAGAGAATATAGAACTCAGAATTTAGAACATGGAATGCAGAACACAGAATTTAGATTATAGAATACACAATTCTTAATATAGAATTTAGAATATAGAATGTAAAACACAGAATATAGAATATGGAATACGGAATGCAGAATATAGAATGTGGAATATAGAATGAAGAACACAAAGTATAGAATATATAAAAGAGAATATAAAACCCAGAATTTAGAAATGGAATGCAGAACACAGAATTTAGAATATATAATACATAATACTGAATACAGAATTTAGAACATATGATGCAGAACACAGAATTTAGAATACAGAAAGCAGAATACTGAATATAGAAATTAGAACATGAAATGCAGAACATAGAACTTAGAATATAGAATAAAAAATACTGAATATAGAATTTAGAAAATAGAATGTAGAACACAGAATATAGAATAGAGAATATAGAACCCAGAATTTAGAACATGGAGTGTAGAACACAGAATTTAGAAAATAGAATAGAGAATAATAAAAATAGAATTTAGAATATAGAATGTAGGACACAGAATGAATAAGGAAAGCAGAATATAGATTACAGAATATAGAATGTAGAACACAGAATATAGAATATGGAAAACAGAATACAGAACCCAGAATTTTGAACATGGAATTCAGAACACAGAATTTAGAATATAGAACACAGAATAATGAATATAGAATTTAGAACATAGAATGCAGAACTCAGAATTTTGACAATAGAATACAGAATAATGAATACAGAATTTAGAATATTGAATGAAGAACACAGATTATAGAATATAGAATACAAAGTATAGAATCCAGAATTTTGAACATGGAATTCAGAACACAGAATTTAGAATATAGAACACAGAATAATGAATATAGAATTTAGAACATAGAATGCAGAACTCAGAATTTTGACAATAGAATACAGAATAATGAATACAGAATTTAGAATATTGAATGAAGAACACAGATTATAGAATATAGAATACAAAGTATAGAATCCAGAATTTAGAACATTGAATGCAAACACAGAATTTAGAATATATAATACAGAATAGTGAATATAGAATTTAGAACATAAAATGCAGAACACATAATTTAGAATATAGAATATAAAACACTGAAAATAGAATATAGAACATGGAATGCTGAACACAGTATTTAGAATATAGAATACAGAATACTGGATATAGAATTTAGAACATAGAATGGAGAACACAGAATAGAGAATATAGAATCCAGAATTTAGAACATGATATGCAGAACACTGAATTTAGAAAATTGAATACAGTATACTGAATATAGAATTTAGAACATAGAAAGCAGAACACAGAATTTAGTATATAGAATATGGATTACTGAATATAGAATTTAGAATTAAGAATTTAGAACTCAGAATTTAGAATATAGACAATGGAATGCAAAATATAGTATGTAGAGTATAGAATGAAGAACTCACAATATAGAATATAGAACAGACAATATAGAACCCAGAATTTAGAACATGGAAAGCAGAACAGAGAATTTAGAATATAGAATACAGAATACTGTATATAGAATTTAGAATTTCGAATGTAGAACACAGAATATTGAATATAGAATAGAGAATATAGAATTCAGAATTTAGAATATGGAATGCAGAACACAGAATTTAGAATATGGAATAGGTAATAATGAATATAGAATTTAGAATATTGAATGCAGAAAACAGAATTTAGACAATAGAATACATAATACTGAATATAGAATTTAGAATATAGAATGTAGAACACAGAATATAAAATATAGAATCCAGAATTTAGAAAATGAAATTCAGAACACTGAATCTGGAAAGTAGAATGCAGAATACTGAATATAGAATTTAGAATATAGAATGCAGAACACAGAATTTATTATAAAGACTATAGAATACTGAATATAGAATTTAGAATTTAGAACTTAGAACTCAGAATTTAGAATATAGAATACGGAATGCAAAATATTGTATGTAGAGTATAGAATGAAGAACACACAATATCGAATATAGAATAGAGGATATAGAACACAGAATTTAGAACATGGAACGCTGAACACAGAATATAGAAAATAGAATACAGAATTCTGAATATAGAATTTAGAATATAGAATGTAGAACACAGAATATAGAATACAGGATACTAAATATAGAATATAGAACATGCAATGCAGAACACAGAATTTAGAATATAGAATACAGAATACTGAATATAGAATTTAGAATATAGAATCTGTAACACAGAATATAGAATATAGAATAGAGAATAGAGAACCCAGATTTAAGAGCATGGAATGCAGAAAATAGAATTTAGAATATAGAATACAGAATACTGAATATAGAATTGAGAATATAGAATGTAGAACACAGAATATAGAATATACAATAGAGAATATAGAACACAGAATTTAGAACATGGAATGCAGAACACAGAAATTAGAACTTGAATTGCAGAACACAGAATTTTGAATTTACAATACAGAATACAGAATATACAATTTAGAACATAGAATGCAGAACACAAAATGTAGAATACAGAAAACAGAATACTGAATATAGAATTTAGATCATGGAATTCAGAACATAGAATTTAGAATAGAGAAAAAAATATACTGAATATAGAATTTAGAATATAGAATGTAGAACACAGAATATAAAATAGATAATATAGAATCCACAATTTAGAACATGGAATGTAGAACACAGAATATAGTATATAGAATACAGGATCCTAAATATAGAATATAGAACATGCAATGCAGAACACAGAATTTAGAATATAGAATACAGAATACTGAATATAGAATTTAGAATATAGAATCTGTAACACAGAATATAGAATATAGAATATAGAATATAGAACCCAGAATTAAGAGCATGGAATGCAGAAAGTAAAATTTAGAATATAGAATACAGAATACTGAATATAGAATTTAGAATATAGAATGTAGAACACAGAATATAGAATATACAATAGAGAATATAGAACACAGAATTTAGAACATGGAATGCAGAACACAGAAATTAGAACTTGAATTGCAGAACACAGAATTTTGAATTTACAATACAGAATACAGAATATACAATTTAGAACATAGAACGCAGAACACAGAATGTAGAATACAGATAACAGAATACTGAATATAGAATTTAGATCATGGAATTCAGAACATAGAATTTAGAATAGAGAAAAAAATATACTGAATATAGAATTTAGAATATAGAATGTAGAACACAGAATATATAATAGAGAATATAGAATCCACAATTTAGAACATGGAATGTAGAACACAGAATTTAGAAAATAGAATACAGAATACTGAAAATAGAATTTAGAATATAGAATATAGGACACAGCATATAGAATATAGTATACGGGAAGCAGAATATAGAATACAGAATATAGAATGTAGAACACAGAATATAGAATATGGAAAACAGAATACAGAATCCAGAATTTTGAAAATGGAATTCAGAACACAGATTTTTGAATATAGAACACAGAATAATGAACATAGAATTTAGAACATAGAAAGCAGAACACAGAATTTAGACCATATAATACAGAATACTGAATATAGAATTTCGAATATAGAATGTAAAACACAGAATATATAATATAGAATTCGGAATGCAGAATATAGAATGTAGAACACAGAGTATAGGATATGGAAAACAGAATACAGAACCCAGAATTTATAACATGGAATGCAGAACACAAAATATAGACTATAGAATACAGAATACTGAATATAGAATTTAGAACATATAATGCAGACCACAGAATTTAGAATATAGAATACAGAATACTGAATATAGAATATAGAACATGGAATGCAGAACACCGAATTTAGTATATAGAATATAGAATACTGAATATAGAATTTAGAATATAGAATGTAAAACACAGAATATAGAATATAGTATACGGATCAGAATATAGAATGTGGAATATAGAATGAAGAACACAATATATAGAATATATAATAGAGAATATAGAAGCCAATATTTAGATCATGGAATGCAGAACACAGAATTTAGAATATAGAATACAGCATACTGAATTTAGAATTTTGAATATAGAATGTAGAACACCGAATTCAGAATATAGAATACAGAATACTGAATATAGGAATTAGAATACAGAATATAGAACACAGAACATAGAATATGGAAAATGAATGCAGAATATAAAATGTAGAATATAGAATTAAGAACACAAAATATTGAATATATAAAAGAGAATATAGAACCTAGAATTTAGTAATGGAATGCAGAACACAGAATTTAAATATATAATACAAAATACTGAATATAGAATTTAGAATATAGAATGTAGAACACAAAATAGAGAATATGGAAAACAGAATACAGAACCCAAAATTTAGAACATGGAATGCAGAACACAGAATTTAGATTATAGAATACAGAATACTGAATATAGAATTTAGAATACAGAATATAGAACACAGAACATAGAACATAGAAAATGAATGCAGAATATAGAATGCAGAACACAATATAAATAATATAAAATAGAGAATATAGAACTTAGAATTTAGTAATGGAATGCCGAACCCAGAATTTAGAATACAGAATACGGAATAGTGAATATAGGATTTAGAATATATAATGAAGAACACAGAATATACAATATAGAATACGGAATGCAGAATATAGAATACAGTATATAGAATGTAGAACACAGAATCTAGAATATGGAAAACAGAATACACAACCCAGAATTTAGAACATGGGATGCAGAACACAGAATTTAGAATATAGAATGTAGAACACAGAATATAGAATATAGCATAGAAGATATAGAATTCAGAATATAGAACATGGAATGCATAACACAGAATTAAGAATATAGAATACAGAATCCTGAATATTGAATTTAGAACATATAATGCAGAACACAGAATTTAGAATATAGACTACTGAATACTGAATATAGAATTAGAATACAGAATGTAGAGCACATAGTATGGAATATAGAATACGGAATGCAGAATATAGTATGTAGAATATAGAATGGAAAACACAAAATGTAGAATAGAATAGAGAATATAGGACACAGAATTTAGAACATGGAATGCAGAACACAGAATTTAGGATTTAGAATACAGAATACTGAATATAGAATTTAAAATATAGAATTTAGAACACAGAATATAGAATATAGAATACGGAATGCAGAATAAAGAATACAGAATATAGAATGTAGAACACAGAATATAGAATATGGAAAACAGAATACAGAACCCCGAATTTAGAACTTGTAATGCAGAACACAGAATTTAGACTATAGAATACAGAATACTGAATATAGAATTTAGAATATAGAATGTAGAACACAGAATATAGAATATAAAATACAGAATTTAGAATATGATATGCCGAACACTGAATATTGAAAATAGAATACAGAATACTGAATATAGAATTTAGAACATATAATGCAGAACACAGAATTTAGAATATAGAATACAGAATACTGAATATAGAATATAGAACATGGAATGCAGAACACCGAATTTAGTATATAGAATATAGAATACTGAATATAGAATTTAGAATTAAAAATTTAGAACAAAGAATATATACTATAGACTACGGAATGCAAAATATAGTATGTAGAGTATAGAATGAAGAACACAATATATAGAATATACAATAGACAATGTACAACACAGAATGTAGAACATGTAAAGCAGAACACAGAATTTAGAACTTACAATACAGAATACTGAATATAGTATTTAAAATATAGAATGTAGAACACAGAACATAGAATACAGATTATAGAATACAGAATTAAGCACATGGAATGCAGAACACAGAATTTAGAAAATAGTGTATGAATACTGAATATAGAATTTAGCATATAGAATGTAGAACACAGAATATAGACTATGGAAAACAGAATACAGAACCCAGAATTTAGAATATGGAATGCAGAACACAGAATTTAGAATATAGAACACAGAATAATGAATATAGAATTTAGAACATAGAATGCAGAACACAGAATTTAGAATATAAAATGTAGAACACAGAATATAGAATATAGCATAGAGGATATAGAATTCAGAATATAGAACATGGAATGCATAACACAGAATTAAGACTATAGAATACAGAATCCTGAATATTGAATTTAGAACATATAATGCAGAACACAGAATTTAGAATATAGAATACTGAATACTGAATATAGAATTAGAATACAGAATGTAGAGCACATAGTATGGAATATAGAATACGGAATGCAGAATATAGTATGTAGAATATAGAATGAAAAACACAAAATATAGAATAGAGTAGAGAAAATAGAACTCAGAATTTAGAACATGGAATGCAGAACACAGAATTTAGATTATAGAATACACAATTCTTAATATAGAGTTTAGAATATAGAATGTAAAACACAGAATATAGAATATGGAATACGGAATGCAGAATATAGAATGTGGAATATAGAATGAAGAACACAATATATAGAATATATAAAAGAGAATATAAAACCCAGAATTTAGAAATGGAATGCAGAACACAGAATTTAGAATATATAATACATAATACTGAATACAGAATTTAGAACATATGATGCAGAACACAGAATTTAGAATACAGAAAGCAGAATACTGAATATAGAAATTAGAACATGAAATGCAGAACATAGAACTTAGAATATAGAATAAAAAATACTGAATATAGAATTTAGAAAATAGAATGTAGAACACAGAATATAGAATAGAGAATATAGAACCCAGAATTTAGAACATGGAGTGTAGAACACAGAATTTAGAAAATAGAATAGAGAATAATAAAAATAGAATTTAGAATATAGAATGTAGGACACAGAATGAATAAGGAAAGCAGAATATAGATTACAGAATATATAATGTAGAACACAGAATATAGAATATGGAAAACAGAATACAGAACCCAGAATTTTGAACATGGAATTCAGAACACAGAATTTAGAATATAGAACACAGAATAATGAATATAGAATTTAGAACATAGAATGCAGAACTCAGAATTTTGACAATAGAATACAGAATAATGAATACAGAATTTAGAATATTGAATGAAGAACACAGATTATAGAATATAGAATACAAAGTATAGAATCCAGAATTTAGAACATTGAATGCAAACACAGAATTTAGAATATATAATACAGAATAGTGAATATAGAATTTAGAACATAAAATGCAGAACTCAGAATTTTGACAATAGAATACAGAATAATGAATACAGAATTTAGAATATTGAATGAAGAACACAGATTATAGAATATAGAATACAAAGTATAGAATCCAGAATTTAGAACATTGAATGCAAACACAGAATTTAGAATATATAATACAGAATAGTGAATATAGAATTTAGAACATAAAATGCAGAACACATAATTTAGAATATAGAATATAAAACACTGAAAATAGAATATAGAACATGGAATGCTGAAAACAGTATTTAGAATATAGAATACAGAATACTGGATATAGAATATAGAACATAGAATGTAGAACACAGAATAGAGAATATAGAATCCAGAAATTAGGACATGATATGCAGAACACTGAATTTAGAAAATAGAATACAGTATACTGAATATAGAATTTAGAACATAGAAAGCAGAACACAGAATTTAGTATATAGTATATGGATTACTGAATATAGAATTTGGAATTAAGAATTTAGAACTCAGAATTTAGAATATAGACAACGGAATGCAAAATATAGTATGTAGAGTATAGAATGAAGAACTCACAATATAGAATATAGAACAGACAATATAGAACCCAGAATTTAGAACATGGAAAGCAGAACAGAGAATTTAGAATATAGAATACAGAATACTGAATATAGAATTTAGAATTTCGAATGTAGAACACAGAATATTGAATATAGAATAGAGAATATAGAATTCAGAATTTAGAATATGGAATGCAGAACACAGAATTTAGAATATAGAATAGGTAATAATGAATATAGAATTTAGAATATTGAATGCAGAAAACAGAATTTAGACAATAGAATACATAATACTGAATATAGAATTTAGAATATAGAATGTAGAACACAGAATATAAAATATAGAATCCAGAATTTAGAAAATGAAATTCAGAACACTGAATCTGGAAAGTAGAATGCAGAATACTGAATATAGAATTTAGAATATAGAATGCAGAACACAGAATTTATTATAAAGACTATAGAATACTGAATATAGAATTTAGAATTTAGAACTTAGAACTCAGAATTTAGAATATAGAATACGGAATGCAAAATATTGTATGTAGAGTATAGAATGAAGAACACACAATATCGAATATAGAATAGAGGATATAGAACACAGAATTTAGAACATGGAACGCTGAACACAGAATATAGAAAATAGAATACAGAATTCTGAATATAGAATTTAGAATATAGAATGTAGAACACAGAATATAGAATACAGGATACTAAATATAGAATATAGAACATGCAATGCAGAACACAGAATTTAGAATAGAGAATACAGAATACTGAATATAGAATTTAGAATATAGAATCTGTAACACAGAATATAGAATAGAGAATAGAGAATATAGAACCCAGAATTAAGAGCATGGAATGCAGAAAATAGAATTTAGAATATAGAATACAGAATACTGAATATAGAATTGAGAATATAGAATGTAGAACACAGAATATAGAATATACAATAGAGAATATAGAACACAGAATTTAGAACATGGAATGCAGAACACAGAAATTAGAACTTGAATTGCAGAACACAGAATTTTGAATTTACAATACAGAATACAGAATATACAATTTAGAACATAGAATGCAGAACACAGAATGTAGAATACAGGAAACAGAATACTGAATATAGAATTTAGATCATGGAATTCAGAACATAGAATTTAGAATAGAGAAAAAATATACTGAATATAGAATTTAGAATATAGAATGTAGAACACAGAATATAAAATAGATAATATAGAATCCACAATTTAGAACATGGAATGTAGAACACAGAATATAGTATATAGAATACAGGATACTAAATATAGAATATAGAACATGCAATGCAGAACACAGAATTTAGAATATAGAATACAGAATACTGAATATAGAATTTAGAATATAGAATCTGTAACACAGAATATAGAATATAGAATATAGAATATAGAACCCAGAATTAAGAGCATGGAATGCAGAAAATAAAATTTAGAATATAGAATACAGAATACTGAATATAGAATTTAGAATATAGAATGTAGAACACAGAATATAGAATATACAATAGAGAATATAGAACACAGAATTTAGAACATGGAATGCAGAACACAGAAATTAGAACTTGAATTGCAGAACACAGAATTTTGAATTTACAATACAGAATACAGAATATACAATTTAGAACATAGAACGCAGAACACAGAATGTAGAATACAGATAACTGAATACTGAATATAGAATTTAGATCATGGAATTCAGAACATAGAATTTAGAATAGAGAAAAAAATATACTGAATATAGAATTTAGAATATAGAATGTAGAACACAGAATATATAATAGAGAATATAGAATCCACAATTTAGAACATGGAATGTAGAACACAGAATTTAGAAAATAGAATACAGAATACTGAAAATAGAATTTAGAATATAGAATATAGGACACAGCATATAGAATATAGTATACGGGAAGCAGAATATAGAATACAGAATATAGAATGTAGAACACAGAATATAGAATATGGAAAACAGAATACAGAATCCAGAATTTTGAAAATGGAATTCAGAACACAGATTTTTGAATATAGAACACAGAATAATGAACATAGAATTTAGAACATAGAAAGCAGAACACAGAATTTAGACCATATAATACAGAATACTGAATATAGAATTTCGAATATAGAATGTAAAACACAGAATATATAATATAGAATTCGGAATGCAGAATATAGAATGTAGAACACAGAGTATAGGATATGGAAAACAGAATACAGAACCCAGAATTTATAACATGGAATGCAGAACACAAAATATAGACTATAGAATACAGAATACTGAATATAGAATTTAGAACATATAATGCAGACCACAGAATTTAGAATATAGAATACAGAATACTGAATATAGAATATAGAACATGGAATGCAGAACACCGAATTTAGTATATAGAATATAGAATACTGAATATAGAATTTAGAATATAGAATGTAAAACACAGAATATAGAATATAGTATACGGATCAGAATATAGAATGTGGAATATAGAATGAAGAACACAATATATAGAATATATAATAGAGAATATAGAAGCCAAAATTTAGATCATGGAATGCAGAACACAGAATTTAGAATATAGAATACAGCATACTGAATTTAGAATTTTGAATATAGAATGTAGAACACCGAATTCAGAATATAGAATACAGAATACTGAATATAGGAATTAGAATACAGAATATAGAACACAGAACATAGAATATGGAAAATGAATGCAGAATATAAAATGTAGAATATAGAATTAAGAACACAAAATATTGAATATATAAAAGAGAATATAGAACCTAGAATTTAGTAATGGAATGCAGAACACAGAATTTAAATATATAATACAAAATACTGAATATAGAATTTAGAATATAGAATGTAGAACACAAAATAGAGAATATGGAAAACAGAATACAGAACCCAAAATTTAGAACATGGAATGCAGAACACAGAATTTAGATTATAGAATACAGAATACTGAATATAGAATTTAGAATACAGAATATAGAACACAGAACATAGAACATAGAAAATGAATGCAGAATATAGAATGCAGAACACAATATAAATAATATAAAATAGAGAATATAGAACTTAGAATTTAGTAATGGAATGCCGAACCCTGAATTTAGAATACAGAATACGGAATAGTGAATATAGGATTTAGAATATATAATGAAGAACACAGAATATACAATATAGAATACGGAATGCAGAATATAGAATACAGTATATAGAATGTAGAACACAGAATATAGAATATGGAAAACAGAATACACAACCCAGAATTTAGAACATGGGATGCAGAACACAGAATTTAGAATATAGAATGTAGAACACAGAATATAGAATATAGCATAGAGTATATAGAATTCAGAATATAGAACATGGAATGCATAACACAGAATTAAGAATATAGAATACAGAATCCTGAATATTGAATTTAGAACATATAATGCAGAACACAGAATTTAGAATATAGAATACTGAATACTGAATATAGAATTAGAATACAGAATGTAGAGCACATAGTATGGAATATAGAATACGGAATGCAGAATATAGTATGTAGAATATAGAATGAAAAACACAAAATGTAGAATAGAATAGAGAATATAGGACACAGAATTTAGAACATGGAATGCAGAACACAGAATTTAGGATATAGAATACAGAATACTGAATATAGAATTTAAAATATAGAATTTAGAACACAGAATATAGAATATAGAATACGGAATGCAGAATAAAGAATACAGAATATAGAATGTAGAACACAGAATATAGAATATGGAAAACAGAATACAGAACCCCGAATTTAGAACTTGTAATGCAGAACACAGAATTTAGACTATAGAATACAGAATACTGAATATAGAATTTAGAATATAGAATGTAGAACACAGAATATAGAATATAAAATACAGAATTTAGAATATGATATGCCGAACACTGAATATTGAAAATAGAATACAGAATACTGAATATAGAATTTAGAACATAAAATGCAGAACACAGAATTTAGAATATAGAATACAGAATACTGAATATAGAATATAGAACATGGAATGCAGAACACCGAATTTAGTATATAGAATATAGAATACTGAATATAGAATTTAGAATTAAAAATTTAGAACAAAGAATATATACTATAGACTACGGAATGCAAAATATAGTATGTAGAGTATAGAATGAAGAACACATTATATAGAATATACAACAGACAATGTACAACCCAGAATGTAGAACATGTAATGCAGAACACAGAATTTAGAACTTACAATACAGAATACTGAATATAGTATTTAAAATATAGAATGTAGAACACAGAACATAGAATACAGATTATAGAATACAGAATTAAGCACATGGAATGCAGAACACAGAATTTAGAAAATAGTGTATGAATACTGAATATAGAATTTAGCATATAGAATGTAGAACACAGAATATACAATGTAGAGTTCGGAATGCAGAATATAGAATACAGAATATAGAATGTAGAACACAGAATATAGACTATGGAAAACAGAATACAGAACCCAGAATTTAGAATATGGAATGCAGAACACAGAATTTAGAATATAGAACACAGAATAATGAATATAGAATTTAGAACATAGAATGCAGAACACAGAATTTAGAATATAAAATGTAAACACAGAATATAGAATATAGCATAGAGTATATAGAATTCAGAATATAGAACATGGAATGCATAACACAGAATTAAGAATATAGAATACAGAATCCTGAATATTGAATTTAGAACATATAATGCAGAACACAGAATTTAGAGTATAGAATACTGAATACTGAATATAGAATTAGAATACAGAATGTAGAGCACATAGTATGGAATATAGAATACGGAATGCAGAATATAGTATGTAGAATATAGAATGAAAAACACAAAATATAGAATAGAGTAGAGAATATAGAACTCAGAATTTAGAACATGGAATGCAGAACACAGAATTTAGATTATAGAATACACAATTCTTAATATAGAATTTAGAATATAGAATGTAAAACACAGAATATAGAATATGGAATACGGAATGCAGAATATAGAATGTGGAATATAGAATGAAGAACACAAAATATAGAATATATAAAAGAGAATATAAAACCCAGAATTTAGAAATGGAATGCAGAACACAGAATTTAGAATATATAATACATAATACTGAATACAGAATTTAGAACATATGATGCAGAACACAGAATTTAGAATACAGAAAGCAGAATACTGAATATAGAAATTAGAACATGAAATGCAGAACATAGAACTTAGAATATAGAATAAAAAATACTGAATATAGAATTTAGAAAATAGAATGTAGAACACAGAATATAGAATAGAGAATATTGAACGCAGAATTTAGAACATGGAATGTAGAACACAGAATTTAGAAAATAGAATAGAGAATAATAAAAATAGAATTTAGAATATAGAATGTAGGACACAGAATATAGAATATAGAATAAGGAAAGCAGAATATAGATTACAGAATATAGAATGCAGAACACAGAATATAGAATATGGAAAACAGAATACAGAACCCAGAATTTTGAACATGGAATTCAGAACACAGAATTTAGAATATAGAACACAGAATAATGAATATAGAATTTAGAACATAGAATGCAGAACTCAGAATTTTGACAATGGAATACAGAATAATGAATACAGAATTTAGAATATTGAATGAAGAACACAGATTATAGAATATAGAATACAAAGTATAGAATCCAGAATTTAGAACATTGAATGCAAACACAGAATTTAGAATATATAATACAGAATAGTGAATATAGAATTTAGAACATAAAATGCAGAACACATAATTTAGAATATAGAATATAAAACACTGAAAATAGAATATAGAACATGGAATACTGAACACAGTATTTATAATATAGAATACAGAATACTGGATATAGAATTTAGAACATAGAATGTAGAACACAGAATAGAGAATATAGAATCCAGAATTTAGAACATGATATGCAGAACACTGAATTTAGAAAATAGAATACAGTATACTGAATATAGAATTTAGAACATAGAAAGCAGAACACAGAATTTAGTATATAGAATATGGATTACTGAATATAGAATTTAGAATTAAGAATTTAGAACTCAGAATTTAGAATATAGACAACGGAATGCAAAATATAGTATGTAGAGTATAGAATGAAGAACTCACAATATAGAATATAGAACAGACAATATAGAACCCAGAATTTAGAACATGGAAAGCAGAACAGAGAATTTAGAATATAGAATACAGAATACTGAATATAGAATTTAGAATTTCGAATGTAGAACACAGAATATTGAATATAGAATAGAGAATATAGAATTCAGAATTTAGAATATGGAATGCAGAACACAGAATTTAGAATATAGAATAGGTAATAATGAATATAGAATTTAGAATATTGAATGCAGAAAACAGAATTTAGACAATAGAATACATAATACTGAATATAGAATTTAGAATATAGAATGTAGAACACAGAATATAAAATATAGAATCCAGAATTTAGAAAATGAAATTCAGAACACTGAATCTGGAAAGTAGAATGCAGAATACTGAATATAGAATTTAGAATATAGAATCTGTAACACAGAATATAGAATATAGAATAGAGAATATAGAACCCAGAATTAAGAGCATGAAATGCAGAAAATAGAATTTAGAATATAGAATACAGAATACTGAATATAGAATTGAGAATATAGAATGTAGAACACAGAATATAGAATATACAATAGAGAATATAGAACACAGAATTTAGAACATGGAATGCAGAACACAGAAATTAGAACTTGAATTGCAGAACACAGAATTTTGAATTTACAATACAGAATACAGAATATACAATTTAGAACATAGAATGCAGAACACAGAATGTAGAATACAGAAAACAGAATACTGAATATAGAATTTAGATCATGGAATTCAGAACATAGAATTTAGAATAGAGAAAAAAATATACTGAATATAGAATTTAGAATATAGAATGTAGAACACAGAATATAAAATAGATAATATAGAATCCACAATTTAGAACATGGAATGTAGAACACAGAATATAGTATATAGAATACAGGATACTAAATATAGAATATAGAACATGCAATGCAGAACACAGAATTTAGAATATAGAATACAGAATACTGAATATAGAATTTAGAATATAGAATCTGTAACACAGAATATAGAATATAGAATATAGAATATAGAACCCAGAATTAAGAGCATGGAATGCAGAAAGTAAAATTTAGAATATAGAATACAGAATACTGAATATAGAATTTAGAATATAGAATGTAGAACACAGAATATAGAATATACAATAGAGAATATAGAACACAGAATTTAGAACATGGAATGCAGAACACAGAAATTAGAACTTGAATTGCAGAACACAGAATTTTGAATTTACAATACAGAATACAGAATATACAATTTAGAACATAGAACGCAGAACACAGAATGTAGAATACAGATAACAGAATACTGAATATAGAATTTAGATCATGGAATTCAGAACATAGAATTTAGAATAGAGAAAAAAATATACTGAATATAGAATTTAGAATATAGAATGTAGAACACAGAATATATAATAGAGAATATAGAATCCACAATTTAGAACATGGAATGTAGAACACAGAATTTAGAAAATAGAATACAGAATACTGAAAATAGAATTTAGAATATAGAATATAGGACACAGCATATAGAATATAGTATACGGGAAGCAGAATATAGAATACAGAATATAGAATGTAGAACACAGAATATAGAATATGGAAAACAGAATACAGAATCCAGAATTTTGAAAATGGAATTCAGAACACAGATTTTTGAATATAGAACACAGAATAATGAACATAGAATTTAGAACATAGAAAGCAGAACACAGAATTTAGACCATATAATACAGAATACTGAATATAGAATTTCGAATATAGAATGTAAAACACAGAATATATAATATAGAATTCGGAATGCAGAATATAGAATGTAGAACACAGAGTATAGGATATGGAAAACAGAATACAGAACCCAGAATTTATAACATGGAATGCAGAACACAAAATATAGACTATAGAATACAGAATACTGAATATAGAATTTAGAACATATAATGCAGACCACAGAATTTAGAATATAGAATACAGAATACTGAATATAGAATATAGAACATGGAATGCAGAACACCGAATTTAGTATATAGAATATAGAATACTGAATATAGAATTTAGAATATAGAATGTAAAACACAGAATATAGAATATAGTATACGGATCAGAATATAGAATGTGGAATATAGAATGAAGAACACAATATATAGAATATATAATAGAGAATATAGAAGCCAAAATTTAGATCATGGAATGCAGAACACAGAATTTAGAATATAGAATACAGCATACTGAATTTAGAATTTTGAATATAGAATGTAGAACACCGAATTCAGAATATAGAATACAGAATACTGAATATAGGAATTAGAATACAGAATATAGAACACAGAACATAGAATATGGAAAATGAATGCAGAATATAAAATGTAGAATATAGAATTAAGAACACAAAATATTGAATATATAAAAGAGAATATAGAACCTAGAATTTAGTAATGGAATGCAGAACACAGAATTTAAATATATAATACAAAATACTGAATATAGAATTTAGAATATAGAATGTAGAACACAAAATAGAGAATATGGAAAACAGAATACAGAACCCAAAATTTAGAACATGGAATGCAGAACACAGAATTTAGATTATAGAATACAGAATACTGAATATAGAATTTAGAATACAGAATATAGAACACAGAACATAGAACATAGAAAATGAATGCAGAATATAGAATGCAGAACACAATATAAATAATATAAAATAGAGAATATAGAACTTAGAATTTAGTAATGGAATGCCGAACCCAGAATTTAGAATACAGAATACGGAATAGTGAATATAGGATTTAGAATATATAATGAAGAACACAGAATATACAATATAGAATACGGAATGCAGAATATAGAATACAGTATATAGAATGTAGAACACAGAATATAGAATATGGAAAACAGAATACACAACCCAGAATTTAGAACATGGGATGCAGAACACAGAATTTAGAATATAGAATGTAGAACACAGAATATAGAATATAGCATAGAGTATATAGAATTCAGAATATAGAACATGGAATGCATAACACAGAATTAAGAATATAGAATACAGAATCCTGAATATTGAATTTAGAACATATAATGCAGAACACAGAATTTAGAATATAGAATACTGAATACTGAATATAGAATTAGAATACAGAATGTAGAGCACATAGTATGGAATATAGAATACGGAATGCAGAATATAGTATGTAGAATATAGAATGGAAAACACAAAATGTAGAATAGAATAGAGAATATAGGACACAGAATTTAGAACATGGAATGCAGAACACAGAATTTAGGATTTAGAATACAGAATACTGAATATAGAATTTAAAATATAGAATTTAGAACACAGAATATAGAATATAGAATACGGAATGCAGAATAAAGGATACAGAATATAGAATGTAGAACACAGAATATAGAATATGGAAAACAGAATACAGAACCCCGAATTTAGAACTTGTAATGCAGAACACAGAATTTAGACTATAGAATACAGAATACTGAATATAGAATTTAGAATATAGAATGTAGAACACAGAATATAGAATATAAAATACAGAATTTAGAATATGATATGCCGAACACTGAATATTGAAAATAGAATACAGAATACTGAATATAGAATTTAGAACATATAATGCAGAACACAGAATTTAGAATATAGAATACAGAATACTGAATATAGAATATAGAACATGGAATGCAGAACACCGAATTTAGTATATAGAATATAGAATACTTAATATAGAATTTAGAATTAAAAATTTAGAACAAAGAATATATACTATAGACTACGGAATGCAAAATATAGTATGTAGAGTATAGAATGAAAAACACATTATATAGAATATACAATAGACAATGTACAACCCAGAATGTAGAACATGTAAAGCAGAACACAGAATTTAGAACTTACAATACAGAATACTGAATATAGAATTTAGAATATAGCATGTAGAACACAGAACATAGAATACAGATTATAGAATACAGAATTAAGCACATGGAATGCAGAACACAGAATTTAGAAAATAGTGTATGAATACTGAATATAGAATTTAGCATATAGAATGTAGAACACAGAATATAGACTATGGAAAACAGAATACAGAACCCAGAATTTAGAATATAGAATGCAGAACACAGAATTTAGAATATAGAACACAGAATAATGAATATAGAATTTAGAACATAGAATGCAGAACACAGAATTTAGAATATAAAATGTAGAACACAGAATATAGAATATAGCATAGAGGATATAGAATTCAGAATATAGAACATGGAATGCATAACACAGAATTAAGACTATAGAATACAGAATCCTGAATATTGAATTTAGAACATATAATGCAGAACACAGAATTTAGAATATAGAATACTGAATACTGAATATAGAATTAGAATACAGAATGTAGAGCACATAGTATGGAATATAGAATACGGAATGCAGAATATAGTATGTAGAATATAGAATGAAAAACACAAAATATAGAATAGAGTAGAGAAAATAGAACTCAGAATTTAGAACATGGAATGCAGAACACAGAATTTAGATTATAGAATACACAATTCTTAATATAGAGTTTAGAATATAGAATGTAAAACACAGAATATAGAATATGGAATACGGAATGCAGAATATAGAATGTGGAATATAGAATGAAGAACACAATATATAGAATATATAAAAGAGAATATAAAACCCAGAATTTAGAAATGGAATGCAGAACACAGAATTTAGAATATATAATACATAATACTGAATACAGAATTTAGAACATATGATGCAGAACACAGAATTTAGAATACAGAAAGCAGAATACTGAATATAGAAATTAGAACATGAAATGCAGAACATAGAACTTAGAATATAGAATAAAAAATACTGAATATAGAATTTAGAAAATAGAATGTAGAACACAGAATATAGAATAGAGAATATAGAACCCAGAATTTAGAACATGGAGTGTAGAACACAGAATTTAGAAAATAGAATAGAGAATAATAAAAATAGAATTTAGAATATAGAATGTAGGACACAGAATATAGAATATACAATAAGGAAAGCAGAATATAGATTACAGAATATATAATGTAGAACACAGAATATAGAATATGGAAAACAGAATACAGAACCCAGAATTTTGAACATGGAATTCAGAACACAGAATTTAGAATATAGAACACAGAATAATGAATATAGAATTTAGAACATAGAATGCAGAACTCAGAATTTTGACAATAGAATACAGAATAATGAATACAGAATTTAGAATATTGAATGAAGAACACAGATTATAGAATATAGAATACAAAGTATAGAATCCAGAATTTAGAACATTGAATGCAAACACAGAATTTAGAATATATAATACAGAATAGTGAATATAGAATTTAGAACATAAAATGCAGAACTCAGAATTTTGACAATAGAATACAGAATAATGAATACAGAATTTAGAATATTGAATGAAGAACACAGATAATAGAATATAGAATACAAAGTATAGAATCCAGAATTTAGAACATTGAATGCAATCACAGAATTTAGAATATATAATACAGAATAGTGAATATAGAATTTAGAACATAAAATGCAGAACACATAATTTAGAATATAGAATATAAAACACTGAAAATAGAATATAGAACATGGAATGCTGAACACAGTATTTAGAATATAGAATACAGAATACTGGATATAGAATATAGAACATAGAATGTAGAACACAGAATAGAGAATATAGAATTCAGAAATTAGGACATGATATGCAGAACACTGAATTTAGAAAATAGAATACAGTATACTGAATATAGAATTTAGAACATAGAAAGCAGAACACAGAATTTAGTATATAGTATATGGATTACTGAATATAGAATTTAGAATTAAGAATTTAGAACTCAGAATTTAGAATATAGACAACGGAATGCAAAATATAGTATGTAGAGTATAGAATGAAGAACTCACAATATAGAATATAGAACAGACAATATAGAACCCAGAATTTAGAACATGGAAAGCAGAACAGAGAATTTAGAATATAGAATACAGAATACTGAATATAGAATTTAGAATTTCGAATGTAGAACACAGAATATTGAATATAGAATAGAGAATATAGAATTCAGAATTTAGAATATGGAATGCAGAACACAGAATTTAGAATATAGAATAGGTAATAATGAATATAGAATTTAGAATATTGAATGCAGAAAACAGAATTTAGACAATAGAATACATAATACTGAATATAGAATTTAGAATATAGAATGTAGAACACAGAATATAAAATATAGAATCCAGAATTTAGAAAATGAAATTCAGAACACTGAATCTGGAAAGTAGAATGCAGAATACTGAATATAGAATTTAGAATATAGAATGCAGAACACAGAATTTATTATAAAGACTATAGAATACTGAATATAGAATTTAGAATTTAGAACTTAGAACTCAGAATTTAGAATATAGAATACGGAATGCAAAATATTGTATGTAGAGTATAGAATGAAGAACACACAATATCGAATATAGAATAGAGGATATAGAACACAGAATTTAGAACATGGAACGCTGAACACAGAATATAGAAAATAGAATACAGAATTCTGAATATAGAATTTAGAATATAGAATGTAGAACACAGAATATAGAATACAGGATACTAAATATAGAATATAGAACATGCAATGCAGAACACAGAATTTAGAATATAGAATACAGAATACTGAATATAGAATTTAGAATATAGAATCTGTAACACAGAATATAGAATATAGAATAGAGAATATAGAACCCAGAATTAAGAGCATGGAATGCAGAAAATAGAATTTAGAATATAGAATACAGAATACTGAATATAGAATTGAGAATATAGAATGTAGAACACAGAATATAGAATATACAATAGAGAATATAGAACACAGAATTTAGAACATGGAATGCAGAACACAGAAATTAGAACTTGAATTGCAGAACACAGAATTTTGAATTTACAATACAGAATACAGAATATACAATTTAGAACATAGAATGCAGAACACAGAATGTAGAATACAGAAAACAGAATACTGAATATAGAATTTAGATCATGGAATTCAGAACATAGAATTTAGAATAGAGAAAAAAATATACTGAATATAGAATTTAGAATATAGAATGTAGAACACAGAATATAAAATAGATAATATAGAATCCACAATTTAGAACATGGAATGTAGAACACAGAATATAGTATATAGAATACAGGATACTAAATATAGAATATAGAACATGCAATGCAGAACACAGAATTTAGAATATAGAATACAGAATACTGAATATAGAATTTAGAATATAGAATCTGTAACACAGAATATAGAATATAGAATATAGAATATAGAACCCAGAATTAAGAGCATGGAATGCAGAAAATAAAATTTAGAATATAGAATACAGAATACTGAATATAGAATTTAGAATATAGAATGTAGAACACAGAATATAGAATATACAATAGAGAATATAGAACACAGAATTTAGAACATGGAATGCAGAACACAGAAATTAGAACTTGAATTGCAGAACACAGAATTTTGAATTTACAATACAGAATACAGAATATACAATTTAGAACATAGAACGCAGAACACAGAATGTAGAATACAGATAACAGAATACTGAATATAGAATTTAGATCATGGAATTCAGAACATAGAATTTAGAATAGAGAAAAAAATATACTGAATATAGAATTTAGAATATAGAATGTAGAACACAGAATATATAATAGAGAATATAGAATCCACAATTTAGAACATGGAATGTAGAACACAGAATTTAGAAAATAGAATACAGAATACTGAAAATAGAATTTAGAATATAGAATATAGGACACAGCATATAGAATATAGTATACGGGAAGCAGAATATAGAATACAGAATATAGAATGTAGAACACAGAATATAGAATATGGAAAACAGAATACAGAATCCAGAATTTTGAAAATGGAATTCAGAACACAGATTTTTGAATATAGAACACAGAATAATGAACATAGAATTTAGAACATAGAAAGCAGAACACAGAATTTAGACCATATAATACAGAATACTGAATATAGAATTTCGAATATAGAATGTAAAACACAGAATATATAATATAGAATTCGGAATGCAGAATATAGAATGTAGAACACAGAGTATAGGATATGGAAAACAGAATACAGAACCCAGAATTTATAACCAGGAATGCAGAACACAAAATATAGACTATAGAATACAGAATACTGAATATAGAATTTAGAACATATAATGCAGACCACAGAATTTAGAATATAGAATACAGAATACTGAATATAGAATATAGAACATGGAATGCAGAACACCGAATTTAGTATATAGAATATAGAATACTGAATATAGAATTTAGAATATAGAATGTAAAACACAGAATATAGAATATAGTATACGGATCAGAATATAGAATGTGGAATATAGAATGAAGAACACAATATATAGAATATATAATAGAGAATATAGAAGCCAAAATTTAGATCATGGAATGCAGAACACAGAATTTAGAATATAGAATACAGCATACTGAATTTAGAATTTTGAATATAGAATGTAGAACACCGAATTCAGAATATAGAATACAGAATACTGAATATAGGAATTAGAATACAGAATATAGAACACAGAACATAGAATATGGAAAATGAATGCAGAATATAAAATGTAGAATATAGAATTAAGAACACAAAATATTGAATATATAAAAGAGAATATAGAACCTAGAATTTAGTAATGGAATGCAGAACACAGAATTTAAATATATAATACAAAATACTGAATATAGAATTTAGAATATAGAATGTAGAACACAAAATAGAGAATATGGAAAACAGAATACAGAACCCAAAATTTAGAACATGGAATGCAGAACACAGAATTTAGATTATAGAATACAGAATACTGAATATAGAATTTAGAATACAGAATATAGAACACAGAACATAGAACATAGAAAATGAATGCAGAATATAGAATGCAGAACACAATATAAATAATATAAAATAGAGAATATAGAACTTAGAATTTAGTAATGGAATGCCGAACCCAGAATTTAGAATACAGAATACGGAATAGTGAATATAGGATTTAGAATATATAATGAAGAACACAGAATATACAATATAGAATACGGAATGCAGAATATAGAATACAGTATATAGAATGTAGAACACAGAATATAGAATATGGAAAACAGAATACACAACCCAGAATTTAGAACATGGGATGCAGAACACAGAATTTAGAATATAGAATGTAGAACACAGAATATAGAATATAGCATAGAGTATATAGAATTCAGAATATAGAACATGGAATGCATAACACAGAATTAAGAATATAGAATACAGAATCCTGAATATTGAATTTAGAACATATAATGCAGAACACAGAATTTAGAATATAGAATACTGAATACTGAATATAGAATTAGAATACAGAATGTAGAGCACATAGTATGGAATATAGAATACGGAATGCAGAATATAGTATGTAGAATATAGAATGAAAAACACAAAATGTAGAATAGAATAGAGAATATAGGACACAGAATTTAGAACATGGAATGCAGAACACAGAATTTAGGATATAGAATACAGAATACTGAATATAGAATTTAAAATATAGAATTTAGAACACAGAATATAGAATATAGAATACGGAATGCAGAATAAAGAATACAGAATATAGAATGTAGAACACAGAATATAGAATATGGAAAACAGAATACAGAACCCCGAATTTAGAACTTGTAATGCAGAACACAGAATTTAGACTATAGAATACAGAATACTGAATATAGAATTTAGAATATAGAATGTAGAACACAGAATATAGAATATAAAATACAGAATTTAGAATATGATATGCCGAACACTGAATATTGAAAATAGAATACAGAATACTGAATATAGAATTTAGAACATATAATGCAGAACACAGAATTTAGAATATAGAATACAGAATACTGAATATAGAATATAGAACATGGAATGCAGAACACCGAATTTAGTATATAGAATATAGAATACTGAATATAGAATTTAGAATTAAAAATTTAGAACAAAGAATATATACTATAGACTACGGAATGCAAAATATAGTATGTAGAGTATAGAATGAAGAACACATTATATAGAATATACAATAGACAATGTACAACCCAGAATGTAGAACATGTAATGCAGAACACAGAATTTAGAACTTACAATACAGAATACTGAATATAGTATTTAAAATATAGAATGTAGAACACAGAACATAGAATACAGATTATAGAATACAGAATTAAGCACATGGAATGCAGAACACAGAATTTAGAAAATAGTGTATGAATACTGAATATAGGATTTAGCATATAGAATGTAGAACACAGAATATACAATGTAGAGTTCGGAATGCAGAATATAGAATACAGAATATAGAATGTAGAACACAGAATATAGACTAAGGAAAACAGAATACAGAACCCAGAATTTAGAATATGGAATGCAGAACACAGAATTTAGAATATAGAACACAGAATAATGAATATAGAATTTAGAACATAGAATGCAGAACACAGAATTTAGAATATAAAATGTAAACACAGAATATAGAATATAGCATAGAGTATATAGAATTCAGAATATAGAACATGGAATGCATAACACAGAATTAAGAATATAGAAAACAGAATCCTGAATATTGAATTTAGAACATATAATGCAGAACACAGAATTTAGAATATAGAATACTGAATACTGAATATAGAATTAGAATACAGAATGTAGAGCACATAGTATGGAATATAGAATACGGAATGCAGAATATAGTATGTAGAATATAGAATGAATAACACAAAATATAGAATAGAGTAGAGAATATAGAACTCAGAATTTAGAACATGGAATGCAGAACACAGAATTTAGATTATAGAATACACAATTCTTAATATAGAATTTAGAATATAGAATGTAAAACACAGAATATAGAATATGGAATACGGAATGCAGAATATAGAATGTGGAATATAGAATGAAGAACACAAAATATAGAATATATAAAAGAGAATATAAAACCCAGAATTTAGAAATGGAATGCAGAACACAGAATTTAGAATATATAATACATAATACTGAATACAGAATTTAGAACATATGATGCAGAACACAGAATTTAGAATACAGAAAGCAGAATACTGAATATAGAAATTAGAACATGAAATGCAGAACATAGAACTTAGAATATAGAATAAAAAATTCTGAATATAGAATTTAGAAAATAGAATGTAGAACACAGAATATAGAATAGAGAATATAGAACCCAGAATTTAGAACATGGAATGTAGAACACAGAATTTAGAAAATAGAATAGAGAATAATAAAAATAGAATTTAGAATATAGAATGTAGGACACAGAATATAGAATATAGAATAAGGAAAGCAGAATATAGATTACAGAATATAGAATGCAGAACACAGAATATAGAATATGGAAAACAGAATACAGAACCCAGAATTTTGAACATGGAATTCAGAACACAGAATTTAGAATATAGAACACAGAATAATGAATATAGAATTTAGAACATAGAATGCAGAACTCAGAATTTTGACAATAGAATACAGAATAATGAATACAGAATTTAGAATATTGAATGAAGAACACAGATTATAGAATATAGAATACAAAGTATAGAATCCAGAATTTAGAACATTGAATGTAAACACAGAATTTAGAATATATAATACAGAATAGTGAATATAGAATTTAGAACATAAAATGCAGAACACATAATTTAGAATATAGAATATAAAACACTGAAAATAGAATATAGAACATGGAATACTGAACACAGTATTTATAATATAGAATACAGAATACTGGATATAGAATTTAGAACATAGAATGTAGAACACAGAATAGAGAATATAGAATCCAGAATTTAGAACATGATATGCAGAACACTAAATTTAGAAAATAGAATACAGTATACTGAATATAGAATTTAGAACATAGAAAGCAGAACACAGAATTTAGTATATAGAATATGGATTACTGAATATAGAATTTAGAATTAAGAATTTAGAACTCAGAATTTAGAATATAGACAACGGAATGCAAAATATAGTATGTAGAGTATAGAATGAAGAACTCACAATATAGAATATAGAACAGACAATATAGAACCCAGAATTTAGAACATGGAAAGCAGAACAGAGAATTTAGAATATAGAATACAGAATACTGAATATAGAATTTAGAATTTCGAATGTAGAACACAGAATATTGAATATAGAATAGAGAATATAGAATTCAGAATTTAGAATATGGAATGCAGAACACAGAATTTAGAATATAGAATAGGTAATAATGAATATAGAATTTAGAATATTGAATGCAGAAAACAGAATTTAGACAATAGAATACATAATACTGAATATAGAATTTAGAATATAGAATGTAGAACACAGAATATAAAATATAGAATCCAGAATTTAGAAAATGAAATTCAGAACACTGAATCTGGAAAGTAGAATGCAGAATACTGAATATACAATTTAGAATATAGAATCTGTAACACAGAATATAGAATATAGAATAGAGAATATAGAACCCAGAATTAAGAGCATGGAATGCAGAAAATAGAATTTAGAATATAGAATACAGAATACTGAATATAGAATTGAGAATATAGAATGTAGAACACAGAATATAGAATATACAATAGAGAATATAGAACACAGAATTTAGAACATGGAATGCAGAACACAGAAATTAGAACTTGAATTGCAGAACACAGAATTTTGAATTTACAATACAGAATACAGAATATACAATTTAGAACATAGAACGCAGAACACAGAATGTAGAATACAGATAACAGAATACTGAATATAGAATTTAGATCATGGAATTCAGAACATAGAATTTAGAATAGAGAAAAAAATATACTGAATATAGAATTTAGAATATAGAATGTAGAACACAGAATATATAATAGAGAATATAGAATCCACAATTTAGAACATGGAATGTAGAACACAGAATTTAGAAAATAGAATACAGAATACTGAAAATAGAATTTAGAATATAGAATATAGGACACAGCATATAGAATATAGTATACGGGAAGCAGAATATAGAATACAGAATATAGAATGTAGAACACAGAATATAGAATATGGAAAACAGAATACAGAATCCAGAATTTTGAAAATGGAATTCAGAACACAGATTTTTGAATATAGAACACAGAATAATGAACATAGAATTTAGAACATAGAAAGCAGAACACAGAATTTAGACCATATAATACAGAATACTGAATATAGAATTTCGAATATAGAATGTAAAACACAGAATATATAATATAGAATTCGGAATGCAGAATATAGAATGTAGAACACAGAGTATAGGATATGGAAAACAGAATACAGAACCCAGAATTTATAACCAGGAATGCAGAACACAAAATATAGACTATAGAATACAGAATACTGAATATAGAATTTAGAACATATAATGCAGACCACAGAATTTAGAATATAGAATACAGAATACTGAATATAGAATATAGAACATGGAATGCAGAACACCGAATTTAGTATATAGAATATAGAATACTGAATATAGAATTTAGAATATAGAATGTAAAACACAGAATATAGAATATAGTATACGGATCAGAATATAGAATGTGGAATATAGAATGAAGAACACAATATATAGAATATATAATAGAGAATATAGAAGCCAAAATTTAGATCATGGAATGCAGAACACAGAATTTAGAATATAGAATACAGCATACTGAATTTAGAATTTTGAATATAGAATGTAGAACACCGAATTCAGAATATAGAATACAGAATACTGAATATAGGAATTAGAATACAGAATATAGAACACAGAACATAGAATATGGAAAATGAATGCAGAATATAAAATGTAGAATATAGAATTAAGAACACAAAATATTGAATATATAAAAGAGAATATAGAACCTAGAATTTAGTAATGGAATGCAGAACACAGAATTTAAATATATAATACAAAATACTGAATATAGAATTTAGAATATAGAATGTAGAACACAAAATAGAGAATATGGAAAACAGAATACAGAACCCAAAATTTAGAACATGGAATGCAGAACACAGAATTTAGATTATAGAATACAGAATACTGAATATAGAATTTAGAATACAGAATATAGAACACAGAACATAGAACATAGAAAATGAATGCAGAATATAGAATGCAGAACACAATATAAATAATATAAAATAGAGAATATAGAACTTAGAATTTAGTAATGGAATGCCGAACCCAGAATTTAGAATACAGAATACGGAATAGTGAATATAGGATTTAGAATATATAATGAAGAACACAGAATATACAATATAGAATACGGAATGCAGAATATAGAATACAGTATATAGAATGTAGAACACAGAATATAGAATATGGAAAACAGAATACACAACCCAGAATTTAGAACATGGGATGCAGAACACAGAATTTAGAATATAGAATGTAGAACACAGAATATAGAATATAGCATAGAGTATATAGAATTCAGAATATAGAACATGGAATGCATAACACAGAATTAAGAATATAGAATACAGAATCCTGAATATTGAATTTAGAACATATAAGGCAGAACACAGAATTTAGAATATAGAATACTGAATACTGAATATAGAATTAGAATACAGAATGTAGAGCACATAGTATGGAATATAGAATACGGAATGCAGAATATAGTATGTAGAATATAGAATGAAAAACACAAAATGTAGAATAGAATAGAGAATATAGGACACAGAATTTAGAACATGGAATGCAGAACACAGAATTTAGGATATAGAATACAGAATACTGAATATAGAATTTAAAATATAGAATTTAGAACACAGAATATAGAATATAGAATACGGAATGCAGAATAAAGAATACAGAATATAGAATGTAGAACACAGAATATAGAATATGGAAAACAGAATACAGAACCCCGAATTTAGAACTTGTAATGCAGAACACAGAATTTAGACTATAGAATACAGAATACTGAATATAGAATTTAGAATATAGAATGTAGAACACAGAATATAGAATATAAAATACAGAATTTAGAATATGATATGCCGAACACTGAATATTGAAAATAGAATACAGAATACTGAATATAGAATTTAGAACATATAATGCAGAACACAGAATTTAGAATATAGAATACAGAATACTGAATATACAATATAGAACATGGAATGCAGAACACCGAATTTAGTATATAGAATATAGAATACTGAATATAGAATTTAGAATATAGAATGTAAAACACAGAATATAGAATATAGTATACGGATCAGAATATAGAATGTGGAATATAGAATGAAGAACACAATATATAGAATATATAATAGAGAATATAGAAGCCAAAATTTAGATCATGGAATGCAGAACACAGAATTTAGAATATAGAATACAGCATACTGAATTTAGAATTTTGAATATAGAATGTAGAACACCGAATTCAGAATATAGAATACAGAATACTGAATATAGGAATTAGAATACAGAATATAGAACACAGAACATAGATTATGGAAAATGAATGCAGAATATAAAATGTAGAATATAGAATTAAGAACACAAAATATTGAATATATAAAAGAGAATATAGAACCTAGAATTTAGTAATGGAATGCAGAACACAGAATTTAAATATATAATACAAAATACTGAATATAGAATTTAGAATATAGAATGTAGAACACAAAATAGAGAATATGGAAAACAGAATACAGAACCCAAAATTTAGAACATGGAATGCAGAACACAGAATTTAGATTATAGAATACAGAATACTGAATATAGAATTTAGAATACAGAATATAGAACACAGAACATAGAACATAGAAAATGAATGCAGAATATAGAATGCAGAACACAATATAAATAATATAAAATAGAGAATATAGAACTTAGAATTTAGTAATGGAATGCCGAACCCAGAATTTAGAATACAGAATACGGAATAGTGAATATAGGATTTAGAATATATAATGAAGAACACAGAATATACAATATAGAATACGGAATGCAGAATATAGAATACAGTATATAGAATGTAGAACACAGAATATAGAATATGGAAAACAGAATACACAACCCAGAATTTAGAACATGGGATGCAGAACACAGAATTTAGAATATAGAATGTAGAACACAGAATATAGAATATAGCATAGAGTATATAGAATTCAGAATATAGAACATGGAATGCATAACACAGAATTAAGAATATAGAATACAGAATCCTGAATATTGAATTTAGAACATATAATGCAGAACACAGAATTTAGAATATAGAATACTGAATACTGAATATAGAATTAGAATACAGAATGTAGAGCACATAGTATGGAATATAGAATACGGAATGCAGAATATAGTATGTAGAATATAGAATGAAAAACACAAAATGTAGAATAGAATAGAGAATATAGGACACAGAATTTAGAACATGGAATGCAGAACACAGAATTTAGGATATAGAATACAGAATACTGAATATAGAATTTAAAATATAGAATTTAGAACACAGAATATAGAATATAGAATACGGAATGCAGAATAAAGAATACAGAATATAGAATGTAGAACACAGAATATAGAATATGGAAAACAGAATACAGAACCCCGAATTTAGAACTTGTAATGCAGAACACAGAATTTAGACTATAGAATACAGAATACTGAATATAGAATTTAGAATATAGAATGTAGAACACAGAATATAGAATATAAAATACAGAATTTAGAATATGATATGCCGAACACTGAATATTGAAAATAGAATACAGAATACTGAATATAGAATTTAGAACATATAATGCAGAACACAGAATTTAGAATATAGAATACAGAATACTGAATATACAATATAGAACATGGAATGCAGAACACCGAATTTAGTATATAGAATATAGAATACTGAATATAGAATTTAGAATATAGAATGTAAAACACAGAATATAGAATATAGTATACGGATCAGAATATAGAATGTGGAATATAGAATGAAGAACACAATATATAGAATATATAATAGAGAATATAGAAGCCAAAATTTAGATCATGGAATGCAGAACACAGAATTTAGAATATAGAATACAGCATACTGAATTTAGAATTTTGAATATAGAATGTAGAACACCGAATTCAGAATATAGAATACAGAATACTGAATATAGGAATTAGAATACAGAATATAGAACACAGAACATAGAATATGGAAAATGAATGCAGAATATAAAATGTAGAATATAGAATTAAGAACACAAAATATTGAATATATAAAAGAGAATATAGAACCTAGAATTTAGTAATGGAATGCAGAACACAGAATTTAAATATATAATACAAAATACTGAATATAGAATTTAGAATATAGAATGTAGAACACAAAATAGAGAATATGGAAAACAGAATACAGAACCCAAAATTTAGAACATGGAATGCAGAACACAGAATTTAGATTATATAATACAGAATACTGAATATAGAATTTAGAATACAGAATATAGAACACAGAACATAGAACATAGAAAATGAATGCAGAATATAGAATGCAGAACACAATATAAATAATATAAAATAGAGAATATAGAACTTAGAATTTAGTAATGGAATGCCGAACCCAGAATTTAGAATACAGAATACGGAATAGTGAATATAGGATTTAGAATATATAATGAAGAACACAGAATATACAATATAGAATACGGAATGCAGAATATAGAATACAGTATATAGAATGTAGAACACAGAATATAGAATATGGAAAACAGAATACACAACCCAGAATTTAGAACATGGGATGCAGAACACAGAATTTAGAATATAGAATGTAGAACACAGAATATAGAATATAGCATAGAGTATATAGAATTCAGAATATAGAACATGGAATGCATAACACAGAATTAAGAATATAGAATACAGAATCCTGAATATTGAATTTAGAACATATAATGCAGAACACAGAATTTAGAATATAGAATACTGAATACTGAATATAGAATTAGAATACAGAATGTAGAGCACATAGTATGGAATATAGAATACGGAATGCAGAATATAGTATGTAGAATATAGAATGAAAAACACAAAATGTAGAATAGAATAGAGAATATAGGACACAGAATTTAGAACATGGAATGCAGAACACAGAATTTAGGATATAGAATACAGAATACTGAATATAGAATTTAAAATATAGAATTTAGAACACAGAATATAGAATATAGAATACGGAATGCAGAATAAAGAATACAGAATATAGAATGTAGAACACAGAATATAGAATATGGAAAACAGAATACAGAACCCCGAATTTAGAACTTGTAATGCAGAACACAGAATTTAGACTATAGAATACAGAATACTGAATATAGAATTTAGAATATAGAATGTAGAACACAGAATATAGAATATAAAATACAGAATTTAGAATATGATATGCCGAACACTGAATATTGAAAATAGAATACAGAATACTGAATATAGAATTTAGAACATATAATGCAGAACACAGAATTTAGAATATAGAATACAGAATACTGAATATAGAATATAGAACATGGAATGCAGAACACCGAATTTAGTATATAGAATATAGAATACTTAATATAGAATTTAGAATTAAAAATTTAGAACAAAGAATATATACTATAGACTACGGAATGCAAAATATAGTATGTAGAGTATAGAATGAAAAACACATTATATAGAATATACAATAGACAATGTACAACCCAGAATGTAGAACATGTAAAGCAGAACACAGAATTTAGAAATTACAATACAGAATACTGAATATAGAATTTAGAATATAGCATGTAGAACACAGAACATAGAATACAGATTATAGAATACAGAATTAAGCACATGGAATGCAGAACACAGAATTTAGAAAATAGTGTATGAATACTGAATATAGAATTTAGCATATAGAATGTAGAACACAGAATATAGACTATGGAAAACAGAATACAGAACCCAGAATTTAGAATATGGAATGCAGAACACAGAATTTAGAATATAGAACACAGAATAATGAATATAGAATTTAGAACATAGAATGCAGAACACAGAATTTAGAATATAAAATGTAGAACACAGAATATAGAATATAGCATAGAGGATATAGAATTCAGAATATAGAACATGGAATGCATAACACAGAATTAAGACTATAGAATACAGAATCCTGAATATTGAATTTAGAACATATAATGCAGAACACAGAATTTAGAATATAGAATACTGAATACTGAATATAGAATTAGAATACAGAATGTAGAGCACATAGTATGGAATATAGAATACGGAATGCAGAATATAGTATGTAGAATATAGAATGAAAAACACAAAATATAGAATAGAGTAGAGAAAATAGAACTCAGAATTTAGAACATGGAATGCAGAACACAGAATTTAGATTATAGAATACACAATTCTTAATATAGAGTTTAGAATATAGAATGTAAAACACAGAATATAGAATATGGAATACGGAATGCAGAATATAGAATGTGGAATATAGAATGAAGAACACAATATATAGAATATATAAAAGAGAATATAAAACCCAGAATTTAGAAATGGAATGCAGAACACAGAATTTAGAATATATAATACATAATACTGAATACAGAATTTAGAACATATGATGCAGAACACAGAATTTAGAATACAGAAAGCAGAATAC
This sequence comes from Vicugna pacos, assembly GCF_048564905.1. Taxonomy (NCBI): domain Eukaryota; kingdom Metazoa; phylum Chordata; class Mammalia; order Artiodactyla; family Camelidae; genus Vicugna; species Vicugna pacos. Next base: position 1,015,819 of record NW_027328735.1, read on the forward strand.
TGAATATAGAAATTAGAACATGAAATGCAGAACATAGAACTTAGAATATAGAATAAAAAATACTGAATATAGAATTTAGAAAATAGAATGTAGAACACAGAATATAGAATAGAGAATATAGAACCCAGAATTTAGAACATGGAGTGTAGAACACAGAATTTAGAAAATAGAATAGAGAATAATAAAAATAGAATTTAGAATATAGAATGTAGGACACAGAATATAGAATATACAATAAGGAAAGCAGAATATAGATTACAGAATATAGAATGTAGAACACAGAATATAGAATATGGAAAACAGAATACAGAACCCAGAATTTTGAACATGGAATTCAGAACACAGAATTTAGAATATAGAACACAGAATAATGAATATAGAATTTAGAACATAGAATGCAGAACTCAGAATTTTGACAATAGAATACAGAATAATGAATACAGAATTTAGAATATTGAATGAAGAACACAGATTATAGAATATAGAATACAAAGTATAGAATCCAGAATTTAGAACATTGAATGCAAACACAGAATTTAGAATATATAATACAGAATAGTGAATATAGAATTTAGAACATAAAATGCAGAACTCAGAATTTTGACAATAGAATACAGAATAATGAATACAGAATTTAGAATATTGAATGAAGAACACAGATTATAGAATATAGAATACAAAGTATAGAATCCAGAATTTAGAACATTGAATGCAAACACAGAATTTAGAATATATAATACAGAATAGTGAATATAGAATTTAGAACATAAAATGCAGAACACATAATTTAGAATATAGAATATAAAACACTGAAAATAGAATATAGAACATGGAATGCTGAACACAGTATTTAGAATATAGAATACAGAATACTGGATATAGAATATAGAACATAGAATGTAGAACACAGAATAGAGAATATAGAATCCAGAAATTAGGACATGATATGCAGAACACTGAATTTAGAAAATAGAATACAGTATACTGAATATAGAATTTAGAACATAGAAAGCAGAACACAGAATTTAGTATATAGTATATGGATTACTGAATATAGAATTTAGAATTAAGAATTTAGAACTCAGAATTTAGAATATAGACAACGGAATGCAAAATATAGTATGTAGAGTATAGAATGAAGAACTCACAATATAGAATATAGAACAGACAATATAGAACCCAGAATTTAGAACATGGAAAGCAGAACAGAGAATTTAGAATATAGAATACAGAATACTGAATATAGAATTTAGAATTTCGAATGTAGAACACAGAATATTGAATATAGAATAGAGAATATAGAATTCAGAATTTAGAATATGGAATGCAGAACACAGAATTTAGAATATAGAATAGGTAATAATGAATATAGAATTTAGAATATTGAATGCAGAAAACAGAATTTAGACAATAGAATACATAATACTGAATATAGAATTTAGAATATAGAATGTAGAACACAGAATATAAAATATAGAATCCAGAATTTAGAAAATGAAATTCAGAACACTGAATCTGGAAAGTAGAATGCAGAATACTGAATATAGAATTTAGAATATAGAATGCAGAACACAGAATTTATTATAAAGACTATAGAATACTGAATATAGAATTTAGAATTTAGAACTTAGAACTCAGAATTTAGAATATAGAATACGGAATGCAAAATATTGTATGTAGAGTATAGAATGAAGAACACACAATATCGAATATAGAATAGAGGATATAGAACACAGAATTTAGAACATGGAACGCTGAACACAGAATATAGAAAATAGAATACAGAATTCTGAATATAGAATTTAGAATATAGAATGTAGAACACAGAATATAGAATACAGGATACTAAATATAGAATATAGAACATGCAATGCAGAACACAGAATTTAGAATATAGAATACAGAATACTGAATATAGAATTTAGAATATAGAATCTGTAACACAGAATATAGAATATAGAATAGAGAATATAGAACCCAGAATTAAGAGCATGGAATGCAGAAAATAGAATTTAGAATATAGAATACAGAATACTGAATATAGAATTGAGAATATAGAATGTAGAACACAGAATATAGAATATACAATAGAGAATATAGAACACAGAATTTAGAACATGGAATGCAGAACACAGAAATTAGAACTTGAATTGCAGAACACAGAATTTTGAATTTACAATACAGAATACAGAATATACAATTTAGAACATAGAATGCAGAACACAGAATGTAGAATACAGAAAACAGAATACTGAATATAGAATTTAGATCATGGAATTCAGAACATAGAATTTAGAATAGAGAAAAAAATATACTGAATATAGAATTTAGAATATAGAATGTAGAACACAGAATATAAAATAGATAATATAGAATCCACAATTTAGAACATGGAATGTAGAACACAGAATATAGTATATAGAATACAGGATACTAAATATAGAATATAGAACATGCAATGCAGAACACAGAATTTAGAATATAGAATACAGAATACTGAATATAGAATTTAGAATATAGAATCTGTAACACAGAATATAGAATATAGAATATAGAATATAGAACCCAGAATTAAGAGCATGGAATGCAGAAAATAAAATTTAGAATATAGAATACAGAATACTGAATATAGAATTTAGAATATAGAATGTAGAACACAGAATATAGAATATACAATAGAGAATATAGAACACAGAATTTAGAACATGGAATGCAGAACACAGAAATTAGAACTTGAATTGCAGAACACAGAATTTTGAATTTACAATACAGAATACAGAATATACAATTTAGAACATAGAACGCAGAACACAGAATGTAGAATACAGATAACAGAATACTGAATATAGAATTTAGATCATGGAATTCAGAACATAGAATTTAGAATAGAGAAAAAAATATACTGAATATAGAATTTAGAATATAGAATGTAGAACACAGAATATATAATAGAGAATATAGAATCCACAATTTAGAACATGGAATGTAGAACACAGAATTTAGAAAATAGAATACAGAATACTGAAAATAGAATTTAGAATATAGAATATAGGACACAGCATATAGAATATAGTATACGGGAAGCAGAATATAGAATACAGAATATAGAATGTAGAACACAGAATATAGAATATGGAAAACAGAATACAGAATCCAGAATTTTGAAAATGGAATTCAGAACACAGATTTTTGAATATAGAACACAGAATAATGAACATAGAATTTAGAACATAGAAAGCAGAACACAGAATTTAGACCATATAATACAGAATACTGAATATAGAATTTCGAATATAGAATGTAAAACACAGAATATATAATATAGAATTCGGAATGCAGAATATAGAATGTAGAACACAGAGTATAGGATATGGAAAACAGAATACAGAACCCAGAATTTATAACCAGGAATGCAGAACACAAAATATAGACTATAGAATACAGAATACTGAATATAGAATTTAGAACATATAATGCAGACCACAGAATTTAGAATATAGAATACAGAATACTGAATATAGAATATAGAACATGGAATGCAGAACACCGAATTTAGTATATAGAATATAGAATACTGAATATAGAATTTAGAATATAGAATGTAAAACACAGAATATAGAATATAGTATACGGATCAGAATATAGAATGTGGAATATAGAATGAAGAACACAATATATAGAATATATAATAGAGAATATAGAAGCCAAAATTTAGATCATGGAATGCAGAACACAGAATTTAGAATATAGAATACAGCATACTGAATTTAGAATTTTGAATATAGAATGTAGAACACCGAATTCAGAATATAGAATACAGAATACTGAATATAGGAATTAGAATACAGAATATAGAACACAGAACATAGAATATGGAAAATGAATGCAGAATATAAAATGTAGAATATAGAATTAAGAACACAAAATATTGAATATATAAAAGAGAATATAGAACCTAGAATTTAGTAATGGAATGCAGAACACAGAATTTAAATATATAATACAAAATACTGAATATAGAATTTAGAATATAGAATGTAGAACACAAAATAGAGAATATGGAAAACAGAATACAGAACCCAAAATTTAGAACATGGAATGCAGAACACAGAATTTAGATTATAGAATACAGAATACTGAATATAGAATTTAGAATACAGAATATAGAACACAGAACATAGAACATAGAAAATGAATGCAGAATATAGAATGCAGAACACAATATAAATAATATAAAATAGAGAATATAGAACTTAGAATTTAGTAATGGAATGCCGAACCCAGAATTTAGAATACAGAATACGGAATAGTGAATATAGGATTTAGAATATATAATGAAGAACACAGAATATACAATATAGAATACGGAATGCAGAATATAGAATACAGTATATAGAATGTAGAACACAGAATATAGAATATGGAAAACAGAATACACAACCCAGAATTTAGAACATGGGATGCAGAACACAGAATTTAGAATATAGAATGTAGAACACAGAATATAGAATATAGCATAGAGTATATAGAATTCAGAATATAGAACATGGAATGCATAACACAGAATTAAGAATATAGAATACAGAATCCTGAATATTGAATTTAGAACATATAATGCAGAACACAGAATTTAGAATATAGAATACTGAATACTGAATATAGAATTAGAATACAGAATGTAGAGCACATAGTATGGAATATAGAATACGGAATGCAGAATATAGTATGTAGAATATAGAATGGAAAACACAAAATGTAGAATAGAATAGAGAATATAGGACACAGAATTTAGAACATGGAATGCAGAACACAGAATTTAGGGTTTAGAATACAGAATACTGAATATAGAATTTAAAATATAGAATTTAGAACACAGAATATAGAATATAGAATACGGAATGCAGAATAAAGAATACAGAATATAGAATGTAGAACACAGAATATAGAATATGGAAAACAGAATACAGAACCCCGAATTTAGAACTTGTAATGCAGAACACAGAATTTAGACTATAGAATACAGAATACTGAATATAGAATTTAGAATATAGAATGTAGAACACAGAATATAGAATATAAAATACAGAATTTAGAATATGATATGCCGAACACTGAATATTGAAAATAGAATACAGAATACTGAATATAGAATTTAGAACATATAATGCAGAACACAGAATTTAGAATATAGAATACAGAATACTGAATATACAATATAGAACATGGAATGCAGAACACCGAATTTAGTATATAGAATATAGAATACTGAATATAGAATTTAGAATATAGAATGTAAAACACAGAATATAGAATATAGTATACGGATCAGAATATAGAATGTGGAATATAGAATGAAGAACACAATATATAGAATATATAATAGAGAATATAGAAGCCAAAATTTAGATCATGGAATGCAGAACACAGAATTTAGAATATAGAATACAGCATACTGAATTTAGAATTTTGAATATAGAATGTAGAACACCGAATTCAGAATATAGAATACAGAATACTGAATATAGGAATTAGAATACAGAATATAGAACACAGAACATAGAATATGGAAAATGAATGCAGAATATAAAATGTAGAATATAGAATTAAGAACACAAAATATTGAATATATAAAAGAGAATATAGAACCTAGAATTTAGTAATGGAATGCAGAACACAGAATTTAAATATATAATACAAAATACTGAATATAGAATTTAGAATATAGAATGTAGAACACAAAATAGAGAATATGGAAAACAGAATACAGAACCCAAAATTTAGAACATGGAATGCAGAACACAGAATTTAGATTATAGAATACAGAATACTGAATATAGAATTTAGAATACAGAATATAGAACACAGAACATAGAACATAGAAAATGAATGCAGAATATAGAATGCAGAACACAATATAAATAATATAAAATAGAGAATATAGAACTTAGAATTTAGTAATGGAATGCCGAACCCAGAATTTAGAATACAGAATACGGAATAGTGAATATAGGATTTAGAATATATAATGAAGAACACAGAATATACAATATAGAATACGGAATGCAGAATATAGAATACAGTATATAGAATGTAGAACACAGAATATAGAATATGGAAAACAGAATACACAACCCAGAATTTAGAACATGGGATGCAGAACACAGAATTTAGAATATAGAATGTAGAACACAGAATATAGAATATAGCATAGAGTATATAGAATTCAGAATATAGAACATGGAATGCATAACACAGAATTAAGAATATAGAATACAGAATCCTGAATATTGAATTTAGAACATATAATGCAGAACACAGAATTTAGAATATAGAATACTGAATACTGAATATAGAATTAGAATACAGAATGTAGAGCACATAGTATGGAATATAGAATACGGAATGCAGAATATAGTATGTAGAATATAGAATGAAAAACACAAAATGTAGAATAGAATAGAGAATATAGGACACAGAATTTAGAACATGGAATGCAGAACACAGAATTTAGGATATAGAATACAGAATACTGAATATAGAATTTAAAATATAGAATTTAGAACACAGAATATAGAATATAGAATACGGAATGCAGAATAAAGAATACAGAATATAGAATGTAGAACACAGAATATAGAATATGGAAAACAGAATACAGAACCCCGAATTTAGAACTTGTAATGCAGAACACAGAATTTAGACTATAGAATACAGAATACTGAATATAGAATTTAGAATATAGAATGTAGAATACAGAATATAGAATATAAAATACAGAATTTAGAATATGATATGCCGAACACTGAATATTGAAAATAGAATACAGAATACTGAATATAGAATTTAGAACATATAATGCAGAACACAGAATTTAGAATATAGAATACAGAATACTGAATATACAATATAGAACATGGAATGCAGAACACCGAATTTAGTATATAGAATATAGAATACTGAATATAGAATTTAGAATATAGAATGTAAAACACAGAATATAGAATATAGTATACGGATCAGAATATAGAATGTGGAATATAGAATGAAGAACACAATATATAGAATATATAATAGAGAATATAGAAGCCAAAATTTAGATCATGGAATGCAGAACACAGAATTTAGAATATAGAATACAGCATACTGAATTTAGAATTTTGAATATAGAATGTAGAACACCGAATTCAGAATATAGAATACAGAATACTGAATATAGGAATTAGAATACAGAATATAGAACACAGAACATAGAATATGGAAAATGAATGCAGAATATAAAATGTAGAATATAGAATTAAGAACACAAAATATTGAATATATAAAAGAGAATATAGAACCTAGAATTTAGTAATGGAATGCAGAACACAGAATTTAAATATATAATACAAAATACTGAATATAGAATTTAGAATATAGAATGTAGAACACAAAATAGAGAATATGGAAAACAGAATACAGAACCCAAAATTTAGAACATGGAATGCAGAACACAGAATTTAGATTATAGAATACAGAATACTGAATATAGAATTTAGAATACAGAATATAGAACACAGAACATAGAACATAGAAAATGAATGCAGAATATAGAATGCAGAACACAATATAAATAATATAAAATAGAGAATATAGAACTTAGAATTTAGTAATGGAATGCCGAACCCAGAATTTAGAATACAGAATACGGAATAGTGAATATAGGATTTAGAATATATAATGAAGAACACAGAATATACAATATAGAATACGGAATGCAGAATATAGAATACAGTATATAGAATGTAGAACACAGAATATAGAATATGGAAAACAGAATACACAACCCAGAATTTAGAACATGGGATGCAGAACACAGAATTTAGAATATAGAATGTAGAACACAGAATATAGAATATAGCATAGAGTATATAGAATTCAGAATATAGAACATGGAATGCATAACACAGAATTAAGAATATAGAATACAGAATCCTGAATATTGAATTTAGAACATATAATGCAGAACACAGAATTTAGAATATAGAATACTGAATACTGAATATAGAATTAGAATACAGAATGTAGAGCACATAGTATGGAATATAGAATACGGAATGCAGAATATAGTATGCAGAATATAGAATGAAAAACACAAAATGTAGAATAGAATAGAGAATATAGGACACAGAATTTAGAACATGGAATGCAGAACACAGAATTTAGGATATAGAATACAGAATACTGAATATAGAATTTAAAATATAGAATTTAGAACACAGAATATAGAATATAGAATACGGAATGCAGAATAAAGAATACAGAATATAGAATGTAGAACACAGAATATAGAATATGGAAAACAGAATACAGAACCCCGAATTTAGAACTTGTAATGCAGAACACAGAATTTAGACTATAGAATACAGAATACTGAATATAGAATTTAGAATATAGAATGTAGAACACAGAATATAGAATATAAAATACAGAATTTAGAATATGATATGCCGAACACTGAATATTGAAAATAGAATACAGAATACTGAATATAGAATTTAGAACATATAATGCAGAACACAGAATTTAGAATATAGAATACAGAATACTGAATATAGAATATAGAACATGGAATGCAGAACACCGAATTTAGTATATAGAATATAGAATACTTAATATAGAATTTAGAATTAAAAATTTAGAACAAAGAATATATACTATAGACTACGGAATGCAAAATATAGTATGTAGAGTATAGAATGAAAAACACATTATATAGAATATACAATAGACAATGTACAACCCAGAATGTAGAACATGTAAAGCAGAACACAGAATTTAGAAATTACAATACAGAATACTGAATATAGAATTTAGAATATAGCATGTAGAACACAGAACATAGAATACAGATTATAGAATACAGAATTAAGCACATGGAATGCAGAACACAGAATTTAGAAAATAGTGTATGAATACTGAATATAGAATTTAGCATATAGAATGTAGAACACAGAATATAGACTATGGAAAACAGAATACAGAACCCAGAATTTAGAATATGGAATGCAGAACACAGAATTTAGAATATAGAACACAGAATAATGAATATAGAATTTAGAACATAGAATGCAGAACACAGAATTTAGAATATAAAATGTAGAACACAGAATATAGAATATAGCATAGAGGATATAGAATTCAGAATATAGAACATGGAATGCATAACACAGAATTAAGACTATAGAATACAGAATCCTGAATATTGAATTTAGAACATATAATGCAGAACACAGAATTTAGAATATAGAATACTGAATACTGAATATAGAATTAGAATACAGAATGTAGAGCACATAGTATGGAATATAGAATACGGAATGCAGAATATAGTATGTAGAATATAGAATGAAAAACACAAAATATAGAATAGAGTAGAGAAAATAGAACTCAGAATTTAGAACATGGAATGCAGAACACAGAATTTAGATTATAGAATACACAATTCTTAATATAGAGTTTAGAATATAGAATGTAAAACACAGAATATAGAATATGGAATACGGAATGCAGAATATAGAATGTGGAATATAGAATGAAGAACACAATATATAGAATATATAAAAGAGAATATAAAACCCAGAATTTAGAAATGGAATGCAGAACACAGAATTTAGAATATATAATACATAATACTGAATACAGAATTTAGAACATATGATGCAGAACACAGAATTTAGAATACAGAAAGCAGAATACTGAATATAGAAATTAGAACATGAAATGCAGAACATAGAACTTAGAATATAGAATAAAAAATACTGAATATAGAATTTAGAAAATAGAATGTAGAACACAGAATATAGAATAGAGAATATAGAACCCAGAATTTAGAACATGGAGTGTAGAACACAGAATTTAGAAAATAGAATAGAGAATAATAAAAATAGAATTTAGAATATAGAATGTAGGACACAGAATATAGAATATACAATAAGGAAAGCAGAATATAGATTACAGAATATAGAATGTAGAACACAGAATATAGAATATGGAAAACAGAATACAGAACCCAGAATTTTGAACATGGAATTCAGAACACAGAATTTAGAATATAGAACACAGAATAATGAATATAGAATTTAGAACATAGAATGCAGAACTCAGAATTTTGACAATAGAATACAGAATAATGAATACAGAATTTAGAATATTGAATGAAGAACACAGATTATAGAATATAGAATACAAAGTATAGAATCCAGAATTTAGAACATTGAATGCAAACACAGAATTTAGAATATATAATACAGAATAGTGAATATAGAATTTAGAACATAAAATGCAGAACTCAGAATTTTGACAATAGAATACAGAATAATGAATACAGAATTTAGAATATTGAATGAAGAACACAGATAATAGAATATAGAATACAAAGTATAGAATCCAGAATTTAGAACATTGAATGCAAACACAGAATTTAGAATATATAATACAGAATAGTGAATATAGAATTTAGAACATAAAATGCAGAACACATAATTTAGAATATAGAATATAAAACACTGAAAATAGAATATAGAACATGGAATGCTGAACACAGTATTTAGAATATAGAATACAGAATACTGGATATAGAATATAGAACATAGAATGTAGAACACAGAATAGAGAATATAGAATCCAGAAATTAGGACATGATATGCAGAACACTGAATTTAGAAAATAGAATACAGTATACTGAATATAGAATTTAGAACATAGAAAGCAGAACACAGAATTTAGTATATAGTATATGGATTACTGAATATAGAATTTAAAATTAAGAATTTAGAACTCAGAATTTAGAATATAGACAACGGAATGCAAAATATAGTATGTAGAGTATAGAATGAAGAACTCACAATATAGAATATAGAACAGACAATATAGAACCCAGAATTTAGAACATGGAAAGCAGAACAGAGAATTTAGAATATAGAATACAGAATACTGAATATAGAATTTAGAATTTCGAATGTAGAACACAGAATATTGAATATAGAATAGAGAATATAGAATTCAGAATTTAGAATATGGAATGCAGAACACAGAATTTAGAATATAGAATAGGTAATAATGAATATAGAATTTAGAATATTGAATGCAGAAAACAGAATTTAGACAATAGAATACATAATACTGAATATAGAATTTAGAATATAGAATGTAGAACACAGAATATAAAATATAGAATCCAGAATTTAGAAAATGAAATTCAGAACACTGAATCTGGAAAGTAGAATGCAGAATACTGAATATAGAATTTAGAATATAGAATGCAGAACACAGAATTTATTATAAAGACTATAGAATACTGAATATAGAATTTAGAATTTAGAACTTAGAACTCAGAATTTAGAATATAGAATACGGAATGCAAAATATTGTATGTAGAGTATAGAATGAAGAACACACAATATCGAATATAGAATAGAGGATATAGAACACAGAATTTAGAACATGGAACGCTGAACACAGAATATAGAAAATAGAATACAGAATTCTGAATATAGAATTTAGAATATAGAATGTAGAACACAGAATATAGAATACAGGATACTAAATATAGAATATAGAACATGCAATGCAGAACACAGAATTTAGAATATAGAATACAGAATACTGAATATAGAATTTAGAATATAGAATCTGTAACACAGAATATAGAATATAGAATAGAGAATATAGAACCCAGAATTAAGAGCATGGAATGCAGAAAATAGAATTTAGAATATAGAATACAGAATACTGAATATAGAATTGAGAATATAGAATGTAGAACACAGAATATAGAATATACAATAGAGAATATAGAACACAGAATTTAGAACATGGAATGCAGAACACAGAAATTAGAACTTGAATTGCAGAACACAGAATTTTGAATTTACAATACAGAATACAGAATATACAATTTAGAACATAGAATGCAGAACACAGAATGTAGAATACAGAAAACAGAATACTGAATATAGAATTTAGATCATGGAATTCAGAACATAGAATTTAGAATAGAGAAAAAAATATACTGAATATAGAATTTAGAATATAGAATGTAGAACACAGAATATAAAATAGATAATATAGAATCCACAATTTAGAACATGGAATGTAGAACACAGAATATAGTATATAGAATACAGGATACTAAATATAGAATATAGAACATGCAATGCAGAACACAGAATTTAGAATATAGAATACAGAATACTGAATATAGAATTTAGAATATAGAATCTGTAACACAGAATATAGAATATAGAATATAGAATATAGAACCCAGAATTAAGAGCATGGAATGCAGAAAATAAAATTTAGAATATAGAATACAGAATACTGAATATAGAATTTAGAATATAGAATGTAGAACACAGAATATAGAATATACAATAGAGAATATAGAACACAGAATTTAGAACATGGAATGCAGAACACAGAAATTAGAACTTGAATTGCAGAACACAGAATTTTGAATTTACAATACAGAATACAGAATATACAATTTAGAACATAGAACGCAGAACACAGAATGTAGAATACAGATAACAGAATACTGAATATAGAATTTAGATCATGGAATTCAGAACATAGAATTTAGAATAGAGAAAAAAATATACTGAATATAGAATTTAGAATATAGAATGTAGAACACAGAATATATAATAGAGAATATAGAATCCACAATTTAGAACATGGAATGTAGAACACAGAATTTAGAAAATAGAATACAGAATACTGAAAATAGAATTTAGAATATAGAATATAGGACACAGCATATAGAATATAGTATACGGGAAGCAGAATATAGAATACAGAATATAGAATGTAGAACACAGAATATAGAATATGGAAAACAGAATACAGAATCCAGAATTTTGAAAATGGAATTCAGAACACAGATTTTTGAATATAGAACACAGAATAATGAACATAGAATTTAGAACATAGAAAGCAGAACACAGAATTTAGACCATATAATACAGAATACTGAATATAGAATTTTGAATATAGAATGTAAAACACAGAATATATAATATAGAATTCGGAATGCAGAATATAGAATGTAGAACACAGAGTATAGGATATGGAAAACAGAATACAGAACCCAGAATTTATAACCAGGAATGCAGAACACAAAATATAGACTATAGAATACAGAATACTGAATATAGAATTTAGAACATATAATGCAGACCACAGAATTTAGAATATAGAATACAGAATACTGAATATAGAATATAGAACATGGAATGCAGAACACCGAATTTAGTATATAGAATATAGAATACTGAATATAGAATTTAGAATATAGAATGTAAAACACAGAATATAGAATATAGTATACGGATCAGAATATAGAATGTGGAATATAGAATGAAGAACACAATATATAGAATATATAATAGAGAATATAGAAGCCAAAATTTAGATCATGGAATGCAGAACACAGAATTTAGAATATAGAATACAGCATACTGAATTTAGAATTTTGAATATAGAATGTAGAACACCGAATTCAGAATATAGAATACAGAATACTGAATATAGGAATTAGAATACAGAATATAGAACACAGAACATAGAATATGGAAAATGAATGCAGAATATAAAATGTAGAATATAGAATTAAGAACACAAAATATTGAATATATAAAAGAGAATATAGAACCTAGAATTTAGTAATGGAATGCAGAACACAGAATTTAAATATATAATACAAAATACTGAATATAGAATTTAGAGTATAGAATGTAGAACACAAAATAGAGAATATGGAAAACAGAATACAGAACCCAAAATTTAGAACATGGAATGCAGAACACAGAATTTAGATTATAGAATACAGAATACTGAATATAGAATTTAGAATACAGAATATAGAACACAGAACATAGAACATAGAAAATGAATGCAGAATATAGAATGCAGAACACAATATAAATAATATAAAATAGAGAATATAGAACTTAGAATTTAGTAATGGAATGCCGAACCCAGAATTTAGAATACAGAATACGGAATAGTGAATATAGGATTTAGAATATATAATGAAGAACACAGAATATACAATATAGAATACGGAATGCAGAATATAGAATACAGTATATAGAATGTAGAACACAGAATATAGAATATGGAAAACAGAATACACAACCCAGAATTTAGAACATGGGATGCAGAACACAGAATTTAGAATATAGAATGTAGAACACAGAATATAGAATATAGCATAGAGTATATAGAATTCAGAATATAGAACATGGAATGCATAACACAGAATTAAGAATATAGAATACAGAATCCTGAATATTGAATTTAGAACATATAATGCAGAACACAGAATTTAGAATATAGAATACTGAATACTGAATATAGAATTAGAATACAGAATGTAGAGCACATAGTATGGAATATAGAATACGGAATGCAGAATATAGTATGTAGAATATAGAATGAAAAACACAAAATGTAGAATAGAATAGAGAATATAGGACACAGAATTTAGAACATGGAATGCAGAACACAGAATTTAGGATATAGAATACAGAATACTGAATATAGAATTTAAAATATAGAATTTAGAACACAGAATATAGAATATAGAATACGGAATGCAGAATAAAGAATACAGAATATAGAATGTAGAACACAGAATATAGAATATGGAAAACAGAATACAGAACCCCGAATTTAGAACTTGTAATGCAGAACACAGAATTTAGACTATAGAATACAGAATACTGAATATAGAATTTAGAATATAGAATGTAGAACACAGAATATAGAATATAAAATACAGAATTTAGAATATGATATGCCGAACACTGAATATTGAAAATAGAATACAGAATACTGAATATAGAATTTAGAACATATAATGCAGAACACAGAATTTAGAATATAGAATACAGAATACTGAATATACAATATAGAACATGGAATGCAGAACACCGAATTTAGTATATAGAATATAGAATACTGAATATAGAATTTAGAATTAAAAATTTAGAACAAAGAATATATACTATAGACTACGGAATGCAAAATATAGTATGTAGAGTATAGAATGAAGAACACATTATATAGAATATACAATAGACAATGTACAACCCAGAATGTAGATCATGTAATGCAGAACACAGAATTTAGAACTTACAATACAGAATACTGAATATAGTATTTAAAATATAGAATGTAGAACACAGAACATAGAATACAGATTATAGAATACAGAATTAAGCACATGGAATGCAGAACACAGAATTTAGAAAATAGTGTATGAATACTGAATATAGAATTTAGCATATAGAATGTAGAACACAGAATATACAATGTAGAGTTCGGAATGCAGAATATAGAATACAGAATATAGAATGTAGAACACAGAATATAGACTAAGGAAAACAGAATACAGAACCCAGAATTTAGAATATGGAATGCAGAACACAGAATTTAGAATATAGAACACAGAATAATGAATATAGAATTTAGAACATAGAATGCAGAACACAGAATTTAGAATATAAAATGTAAACACAGAATATAGAATATAGCATAGAGTATATAGAATTCAGAATATAGAACATGGAATGCATAACACAGAATTAAGAATATAGAATACAGAATCCTGAATATTGAATTTAGAACATATAATGCAGAACACAGAATTTAGAATATAGAATACTGAATACTGAATATAGAATTAGAATACAGAATGTAGAGCACATAGTATGGAATATAGAATACGGAATGCAGAATATAGTATGTAGAATATAGAATGAAAAACACAAAATATAGAATAGAGTAGAGAATATAGAACTCAGAATTTAGAACATGGAATGCAGAACACAGAATTTAGATTATAGAATACACAATTCTTAATATAGAATTTAGAATATAGAATGTAAAACACAGAATATAGAATATGGAATACGGAATGCAGAATATAGAATGTGGAATATAGAATGAAGAACACAAAATATAGAATATATAAAAGAGAATATAAAACCCAGAATTTAGAAATGGAATGCAGAACACAGAATTTAGAATATATAATACATAATACTGAATACAGAATTTAGAACATATGATGCAGAACACAGAATTTAGAATACAGAAAGCAGAATACTGAATATAGAAATTAGAACATGAAATGCAGAACATAGAACTTAGAATATAGAATAAAAAATACTGAATATAGAATTTAGAAAATAGAATGTAGAACACAGAATATAGAATAGAGAATATAGAACCCAGAATTTAGAACATGGAATGTAGAACACAGAATTTAGAAAATAGAATAGAGAATAATAAAAATAGAATTTAGAATATAGAATGTAGGACACAGAATATAGAATATAGAATAAGGAAAGCAGAATATAGATTACAGAATATAGAATGCAGAACACAGAATATAGAATATGGAAAACAGAATACAGAACCCAGAATTTTGAACATGGAATTCAGAACACAGAATTTAGAATATAGAACACAGAATAATGAATATAGAATTTAGAACATAGAATGCAGAACTCAGAATTTTGACAATAGAATACAGAATAATGAATACAGAATTTAGAATATTGAATGAAGAACACAGATTATAGAATATAGAATACAAAGTATAGAATCCAGAATTTAGAACATTGAATGTAAACACAGAATTTAGAATATATAATACAGAATAGTGAATATAGAATTTAGAACATAAAATGCAGAACACATAATTTAGAATATAGAATATAAAACACTGAAAATAGAATATAGAACATGGAATACTGAACACAGTATTTATAATATAGAATACAGAATACTGGATATAGAATTTAGAACATAGAATGTAGAACACAGAATAGAGAATATAGAATCCAGAATTTAGAACATGATATGCAGAACACTGAATTTAGAAAATAGAATACAGTATACTGAATATAGAATTTAGAACATAGAAAGCAGAACACAGAATTTAGTATATAGAATATGGATTACTGAATATAGAATTTAGAATTAAGAATTTAGAACTCAGAATTTAGAATATAGACAACGGAATGCAAAATATAGTATGTAGAGTATAGAATGAAGAACTCACAATATAGAATATAGAACAGACAATATAGAACCCAGAATTTAGAACATGGAAAGCAGAACAGAGAATTTAGAATATAGAATACAGAATACTGAATATAGAATTTAGAATTTCGAATGTAGAACACAGAATATTGAATATAGAATAGAGAATATAGAATTCAGAATTTAGAATATGGAATGCAGAACACAGAATTTAGAATATAGAATAGGTAATAATGAATATAGAATTTAGAATATTGAATGCAGAAAACAGAATTTAGACAATAGAATACATAATACTGAATATAGAATTTAGAATATAGAATGTAGAACACAGAATATAAAATATAGAATCCAGAATTTAGAAAATGAAATTCAGAACACTGAATCTGGAAAGTAGAATGCAGAATACTGAATATAGAATTTAGAATATAGAATCTGTAACACAGAATATAGAATATAGAATAGAGAATATAGAACCCAGAATTAAGAGCATGGAATGCAGAAAATAGAATTTAGAATATAGAATACAGAATACTGAATATAGAATTGAGAATATAGAATGTAGAACACAGAATATAGAATATACAATAGAGAATATAGAACACAGAATTTAGAACATGGAATGCAGAACACAGAAATTAGAACTTGAATTGCAGAACACAGAATTTTGAATTTACAATACAGAATACAGAATATACAATTTAGAACATAGAATGCAGAACACAGAATGTAGAATACAGAAAACAGAATACTGAATATAGAATTTAGATCATGGAATTCAGAACATAGAATTTAGAATAGAGAAAAAAATATACTGAATATAGAATTTAGAATATAGAATGTAGAACACAGAATATAAAATAGATAATATAGAATCCACAATTTAGAACATGGAATGTAGAACACAGAATATAGTATATAGAATACAGGATACTAAATATAGAATATAGAACATGCAATGCAGAACACAGAATTTAGAATATAGAATACAGAATACTGAATATAGAATTTAGAATATAGAATCTGTAACACAGAATATAGAATATAGAATATAGAATATAGAACCCAGAATTAAGAGCATGGAATGCAGAAAATAAAATTTAGAATATAGAATACAGAATACTGAATATAGAATTTAGAATATAGAATGTAGAACACAGAATATAGAATATACAATAGAGAATATAGAACACAGAATTTAGAACATGGAATGCAGAACACAGAAATTAGAACTTGGATTGCAGAACACAGAATTTTGAATTTACAATACAGAATACAGAATATACAATTTAGAACATAGAACGCAGAACACAGAATGTAGAATACAGAAAACAGAATACTGAATATAGAATTTAGATCATGGAATTCAGAACATAGAATTTAGAATAGAGAAAAAAATATACTGAATATAGAATTTAGAATATAGAATGTAGAACACAGAATATATAATAGAGAATATAGAATCCACAATTTAGAACATGGAATGTAGAACACAGAATTTAGAAAATAGAATACAGAATACTGAAAGTAGAATTTAGAATATAGAATATAGGACACAGCATATAGAATACAGTATACGGGAAGCAGAATATAGAATACAGAATATAGAATGTAGAACACAGAATATAGAATATGGAAAACAGAATACAGAATCCAGAATTTTGAAAATGGAATTCAGAACACAGATTTTTGAATATAGAACACAGAATAATGAACATAGAATTTAGAACATAGAAAGCAGAACACAGAATTTAGACCATATAATACAGAATACTGAATATAGAATTTCGAATATAGAATGTAAAACACAGAATATATAATATAGAATTCGGAATGCAGAATATAGAATGTAGAACACAGAGTATAGGATATGGAAAACAGAATACAGAACCCAGAATTTATAACCAGGAATGCAGAACACAAAATATAGACTATAGAATACAGAATACTGAATATAGAATTTAGAACATATAATGCAGAGCACAGAATTTAGAATATAGAATACAGAATACTGAATATAGAATATAGAACATGGAATGCAGAACACCGAATTTAGTATATAGAATATAGAATACTGAATATAGAATTTAGAATATAGAATGTAAAACACAGAATATAGAATATAGTATACGGATCAGAATATAGAATGTGGAATATAGAATGAAGAACACAATATATAGAATATATAATAGAGAATATAGAAGCCAAAATTTAGATCATGGAATGCAGAACACAGAATTTAGAATATAGAATACAGCATACTGAATTTAGAATTTTGAATATAGAATGTAGAACACCGAATTCAGAATATAGAATACAGAATACTGAATATAGGAATTAGAATACAGAATATAGAACACAGAACATAGAATATGGAAAATGAATGCAGAATATAAAATGTAGAATATAGAATTAAGAACACAAAATATTGAATATATAAAAGAGAATATAGAACCTAGAATTTAGTAATGGAATGCAGAACACAGAATTTAAATATATAATACAAAATACTGAATATAGAATTTAGAATATAGAATGTAGAACACAAAATAGAGAATATGGAAAACAGAATACAGAACCCAAAATTTAGAACATGGAATGCAGAACACAGAATTTAGATTATAGAATACAGAATACTGAATATAGAATTTAGAATACAGAATATAGAACACAGAACATAGAACATAGAAAATGAATGCAGAATATAGAATGCAGAACACAATATAAATAATATAAAATAGAGAATATAGAACTTAGAATTTAGTAATGGAATGCCGAACCCAGAATTTAGAATACAGAATACGGAATAGTGAATATAGGATTTAGAATATATAATGAAGTACACAGAATATACAATATAGAATACGGAATGCAGAATATAGAATACAGTATATAGAATGTAGAACACAGAATATAGAATATGGAAAACAGAATACACAACCCAGAATTTAGAACATGGGATGCAGAACACAGAATTTAGAATATAGAATGTAGAACACAGAATATAGAATATAGCATAGAGTATATAGAATTCAGAATATAGAACATGGAATGCATAACACAGAATTAAGAATATAGAATACAGAATCCTGAATATTGAATTTAGAACATATAATGCAGAACACAGAATTTAGAATATAGAATACTGAATACTGAATATAGAATTAGAATACAGAATGTAGAGCACATAGTATGGAATATAGAATACGGAATGCAGAATATAGTATGTAGAATATAGAATGAAAAACACAAAATGTAGAATAGAATAGAGAATATAGGACACAGAATTTAGAACATGGAATGCAGAACACAGAATTTAGGATATAGAATACAGAATACTGAATATAGAATTTAAAATATAGAATTTAGAACACAGAATATAGAATATAGAATACGGAATGCAGAATAAAGAATACAGAATATAGAATGTAGAACACAGAATATAGAATATGGAAAACAGAATACAGAACCCCGAATTTAGAACTTGTAATGCAGAACACAGAATTTAGACTATAGAATACAGAATACTGAATATAGAATTTAGAATATAGAATGTAGAACACAGAATATAGAATATAAAATACAGAATTTAGAATATGATATGCCGAACACTGAATATTGAAAATAGAATACAGAATACTGAATATAGAATTTAGAACATATAATGCAGAACACAGAATTTAGAATATAGAATACAGAATACTGAATATACAATATAGAACATGGAATGCAGAACACCGAATTTAGTATATAGAATATAGAATACTGAATATAGAATATAGAATTAAAAATTTAGAACAAAGAATATATACTATAGACTACGGAATGCAAAATATAGTATGTAGAGTATAGAATGAAGAACACATTATATAGAATATACAATAGACAATGTACAACCCAGAATGTAGAACATGTAATGCAGAACACAGAATTTAGAACTTACAATACAGAATACTGAATATAGAATTTAGAATATAGAATGTAGAACACAGAACATAGAATACAGATTATAGAATACAGAATTAAGCACATGGAATGCAGAACACAGAATTTAGAAAATAGTGTATGAATACTGAATATAGAATTTAGCATATAGAATGTATAACACAGAATATACAATGTAGAGTTCGGAATGCAGAATATAGAATACAGAATATAGAATGTAGAACACAGAATATAGACTATGGAAAACAGAATACAGAACCCAGAATTTAGAATATGGAATGCAGAACACAGAATTTAGAATATAGAACACAGAATAATGAAAATAGAATTTAGAACATAGAATGCAGAACACAGAATTTAGAATATAAAATGTAGAACACCGAATATAGAATATAGCATAGAGGATATAGAATTCAGAATATAGAACATGGAATGCATAACACAGAATTAAGAATATAGAATACAGAATCCTGAATATTGAATTTAGAACATATAAAGCAGAACACAGAATTTAGAATATAGAATACTCCATACTGAATATAGAATTAGAATACAGAATGTAGAGGACACAGTATGGAATATAGAATACGGGATTCAGAATATAGTATGTAGAATATAGAATGGAAAACACAAAATGTAGAATAGAATAGAGAATATAGGACACAGAATTTAGAACATGGAATGCAGAACACAGAATTTAGGATATAGAATACAGAATACTGAATATAGAATTTAAAATATAGAATTTAGAACACAGAATATAGAATATAGAATACGGAATGCAGAATAAAGAATACAGAATATAGAATGTAGAACACAGAATATAGAATATGGAAAACAGAATACAGAACCCCGAATTTCGAACTTGTAATGCAGAACACAGAATTTAGACTATAGAATACAGAATACTGAATATAGAATTTAGAATAATGAATGTAGAACACAGAATATAGAATATAAAATACAGAATTTAGAATATGATATGCCGAACACTGAATATTGAATAT
Source organism: Vicugna pacos (assembly GCF_048564905.1). Taxonomy (NCBI): domain Eukaryota; kingdom Metazoa; phylum Chordata; class Mammalia; order Artiodactyla; family Camelidae; genus Vicugna; species Vicugna pacos. Next base: position 1,037,862 of record NW_027328735.1, read on the forward strand.
AGAATACAGAATACTGAATATAGGATTTAGAACATATAATGCAGAACACAGAATTTAGAATATAGAATACAGAATACTGAATATAGAATATAGAACATGGAATGCAGAACACCGAATTTAGTATATAGAATATAGAATACTGAATATAGAATTTAGAATTAAAAATTTAGAACAAAGAATATATACTATAGACTACGGAATGCAAAATATAGTATGTAGAGTATAGAATGAAAATCACATTATATAGAATATACAATAAGCAATGTACAACCCAGAATGCAGAACATGTAATGCAGAACACAGAATTTAGAACTTACAATACAGAATACTGAATATAGAATTTAGAATATAGAATGTAGAACACAGAACATAGAATACTGATTATAGAATACAGAATTAAGCACATGGAATGCAGAACACAGAATTTAGAAAATAGTGTATGAATACTGAATATAGAATTTAGCATATAGAATGTAGAACACAGAATATACAATGTAGAATTCGGAATGCAGAATATAGAATACAGAATATAGAATGTAGAACACAGAATATAGACTATGGAAAACAGAATACAGAACCCAGAATTTAGAATATGGAATGCAGAACACAGAATTTAGAATATAGAACACAGAATAATGAATATAGAATTTAGAACATAGAATGCAGAACACAGAATTTAGAATATAAAATGTAAACACAGAATATAGAATATAGCATAGAGTATATAGAATTCAGAATATAGAACATGGAATGCATAACACAGAATTAAGAATATAGAATACAGAATCCTGAATATTGAATTTAGAACATATAATGCAGAACACAGAATTTAGAATATAGAATACTGAATACTGAATATAGAATTAGAATACAGAATGTAGAGCACATAGTATGGAATATAGAATACGGAATGCAGAATATAGTATGTAGAATATAGAATGAAAAACACAAAATATAGAATAGAGTAGAGAATATAGAACTCAGAATTTAGAACATGGAATGCAGAACACAGAATTTAGATTATAGAATACACAATTCTTAATATAGAATTTAGAATATAGAATGTAAAACACAGAATATAGAATATGGAATACGGAATGCAGAATATAGAATGTGGAATATAGAATGAAGAACACAAAATATAGAATATATAAAAGAGAATATAAAACCCAGAATTTAGTAATGGAATGCAGAACACAGAATTTAGAATATATAATACATAATACTGAATACAGAATTTAGAACATATGATGCAGAACACAGAATTTAGAATACAGAAAGCAGAATACTGAATATAGAAATTAGAACATGAAATGCAGAACATAGAACTTAGAATATAGAATAAAAAATACTGAATATAGAATTTAGAAAATAGAATGTAGAACACAGAATATAGAATAGAGAATATAGAACGCAGAATTTAGAACATGGAATGTAGAACACAGAATTTAGAAAATAGAATAGAGAATAATAAAAATAGAATTTAGAATATAGAATGTAGGACACAGAATATAGAATATAGAATAAGGAAAGCAGAATATAGATTACAGAATATAGAATGCAGAACACAGAATATAGAATATGGAAAACAGAATACAGAACCCAGAATTTTGAACATGGAATTCAGAACACAGAATTTAGAATATAGAACACAGAATAATGAATATAGAATTTAGAACATAGAATGCAGAACTCAGAATTTTGACAATAGAATACAGAATAATGAATACAGAATTTAGAATATTGAATGAAGAACACAGATTATAGAATATAGAATACAAAGTATAGAATCCAGAATTTAGAACATTGAATGCAAACACAGAATTTAGAATATATAATACAGAATAGTGAATATAGAATTTAGAACATAAAATGCAGAACACATAATTTAGAATATAGAATATAAAACACTGAAAATAGAATATAGAACATGGAATACTGAACACAGTATTTATAATATAGAATACAGAATACTGGATATAGAATTTAGAACATAGAATGTAGAACACAGAATAGAGAATATAGAATCCAGAATTTAGAACATGATATGCAGAACACTGAATTTAGAAAATAGAATACAGTATACTGAATATAGAATTTAGAACATAGAAAGCAGAACACAGAATTTAGTATATAGAATATGGATTACTGAATATAGAATTTAGAATTAAGAATTTAGAACTCAGAATTTAGAATATAGACAACGGAATGCAAAATATAGTATGTAGAGTATAGAATGAAGAACTCACAATATAGAATATAGAACAGACAATATAGAACCCAGAATTTAGAACATGGAAAGCAGAACAGAGAATTTAGAATATAGAATACAGAATACTGAATATAGAATTTAGAATTTCGAATGTAGAACACAGAATATTGAATATAGAATAGAGAATATAGAATTCAGAATTTAGAATATGGAATGCAGAACACAGAATTTAGAATATAGAATAGGTAATAATGAATATAGAATTTAGAATATTGAATGCAGAAAACAGAATTTAGACAATAGAATACATAATACTGAATATAGAATTTAGAATATAGAATGTAGAACACAGAATATAAAATATAGAATCCAGAATTTAGAAAATGAAATTCAGAACACTGAATCTGGAAAGTAGAATGCAGAATACTGAATATAGAATTTAGAATATAGAATCTGTAACACAGAATATAGAATATAGAATAGAGAATATAGAACCCAGAATTAAGAGCATGGAATGCAGAAAATAGAATTTAGAATATAGAATACAGAATACTGAATATAGAATTGAGAATATAGAATGTAGAACACAGAATATAGAATATACAATAGAGAATATAGAACACAGAATTTAGAACATGGAATGCAGAACACAGAAATTAGAACTTGAATTGCAGAACACAGAATTTTGAATTTACAATACAGAATACAGAATATACAATTTAGAACATAGAATGCAGAACACAGAATGTAGAATACAGAAAACAGAATACTGAATATAGAATTTAGATCATGGAATTCAGAACATAGAATTTAGAATAGAGAAAAAAATATACTGAATATAGAATTTAGAATATAGAATGTAGAACACAGAATATAAAATAGATAATATAGAATCCACAATTTAGAACATGGAATGTAGAACACAGAATATAGTATATAGAATACAGGATACTAAATATAGAATATAGAACATGCAATGCAGAACACAGAATTTAGAATATAGAATACAGAATACTGAATATAGAATTTAGAATATAGAATCTGTAACACAGAATATAGAATATAGAATATAGAATATAGAACCCAGAATTAAGAGCATGGAATGCAGAAAATAAAATTTAGAATATAGAATACAGAATACTGAATATAGAATTTAGAATATAGAATGTAGAACACAGAATATAGTATATACAATAGAGAATATAGAACACAGAATTTAGAACATGGAATGCAGAACACAGAAATTAGAACTTGAATTGCAGAACACAGAATTTTGAATTTACAATACAGAATACAGAATATACAATTTAGAACATAGAACGCAGAACACAGAATGTAGAATACAGATAACAGAATACTGAATATAGAATTTAGATCATGGAATTCAGAACATAGAATTTAGAATAGAGAAAAAAATATACTGAATATAGAATTTAGAATATAGAATGTAGAACACAGAATATATAATAGAGAATATAGAATCCACAATTTAGAACATGGAATGTAGAACACAGAATTTAGAAAAAAGAATACAGAATACTGAAAATAGAATTTAGAATATAGAATATAGGACACAGCATATAGAATATAGTATACGGGAAGCAGAATATAGAATACAGAATATACAATGTAGAACACAGAATATAGAATATGGAAAACAGAATACAGAATCCAGAATTTTGAAAATGGAATTCAGAACACAGATTTTTGAATATAGAACACAGAATAATGAACATAGAATTTAGAACATAGAAAGCAGAACACAGAATTTAGACCATATAATACAGAATACTGAATATAGAATTTCGAATATAGAATGTAAAACACAGAATATATAATATAGAATTCGGAATGCAGAATATAGAATGTAGAACACAGAGTATAGGATATGGAAAACAGAATACAGAACCCAGAATTTATAACCAGGAATGCAGAACACAAAATATAGACTATAGAATACAGAATACTGAATATAGAATTTAGAACATATAATGCAGACCACAGAATTTAGAATATAGAATACAGAATACTGAATATAGAATATAGAACATGGAATGCAGAACACCGAATTTAGTATATAGAATATAGAATACTGAATATAGAATTTAGAATATAGAATATAAAACACAGAATATAGAATATAGTATACGGATCAGAATATAGAATGTGGAATATAGAATGAAGAACACAATATATAGAATATATAATAGAGAATATAGAAGCCAAAATTTAGATCATGGAATGCAGAACACAGAATTTAGAATATAGAATACAGCATACTGAATTTAGAATTTTGAATATAGAATGTAGAACACCGAATTCAGAATATAGAATACAGAATACTGAATATAGGAATTAGAATACAGAATATAGAACACAGAACATAGAATATGGAAAATGAATGCAGAATATAAAATGTAGAATATAGAATTAAGAACACAAAATATTGAATATATAAAAGAGAATATAGAACCTAGAATTTAGTAATGGAATGCAGAACACAGAATTTAAATATATAATACAAAATACTGAATATAGAATTTAGAATATAGAATGTAGAACACAAAATAGAGAATATGGAAAACAGAATACAGAACCCAAAATTTAGAACATGGAATGCAGAACACAGAATTTAGATTATAGAATACAGAATACTGAATATAGAATTTAGAATACAGAATATAGAACACAGAACATAGAACATAGAAAATGAATGCAGAATATAGAATGCAGAACACAATATAAATAATATAAAATAGAGAATATAGAACTTAGAATTTAGTAATGGAATGCCGAACCCAGAATTTAGAATACAGAATACGGAATAGTGAATATAGGATTTAGAATATATAATGAAGAACACAGAATATACAATATAGAATACGGAATGCAGAATATAGAATACAGTATATAGAATGTAGAACACAGAATATAGAATATGGAAAACAGAATACACAACCCAGAATTTAGAACATGGGATGCAGAACACAGAATTTAGAATATAGAATGTAGAACACAGAATATAGAATATAGCATAGAGTATATAGAATTCAGAATATAGAACATGGAATGCATAACACAGAATTAAGAATATAGAATACAGAATCCTGAATATTGAATTTAGAACATATAATGCAGAACACAGAATTTAGAATATAGAATACTGAATACTGAATATAGAATTAGAATACAGAATGTAGAGCACATAGTATGGAATATAGAATACGGAATGCAGAATATAGTATGTAGAATATAGAATGAAAAACACAAAATGTAGAATAGAATAGAGAATATAGGACACAGAATTTAGAACATGGAATGCAGAACACAGAATTTAGGATATAGAATACAGAATACTGAATATAGAATTTAAAATATAGAATTTAGAACACAGAATATAGAATATAGAATACGGAATGCAGAATAAAGAATACAGAATATAGAATGTAGAACACAGAATATAGAATATGGAAAACAGAATACAGAACCCCGAATTTAGAACTTGTAATGCAGAACACAGAATTTAGACTATAGAATACAGAATACTGAATATAGAATTTAGAATATAGAATGTAGAACACAGAATATAGAATATAAAATACAGAATTTAGAATATGATATGCCGAACACTGAATATTGAAAATAGAATACAGAATACTGAATATAGAATTTAGAACATATAATGCAGAACACAGAATTTAGAATATAGAATACAGAATACTGAATATACAATATAGAACATGGAATGCAGAACACCGAATTTAGTATATAGAATATAGAATACTGAATATAGAATATAGAATTAAAAATTTAGAACAAAGAATATATACTATAGACTACGGAATGCAAAATATAGTATGTAGAGTATAGAATGAAGAACACATTATATAGAATATACAATAGACAATGTACAACCCAGAATGTAGAACATGTAATGCAGAACACAGAATTTAGAACTTACAATACAGAATACTGAATATAGAATTTAGAATATAGAATGTAGAACACAGAACATAGAATACAGATTATAGAATACAGAATTAAGCACATGGAATGCAGAACACAGAATTTAGAAAATAGTGTATGAATACTGAATATAGAATTTAGCATATAGAATGTATAACACAGAATATACAATGTAGAGTTCGGAATGCAGAATATAGAATACAGAATATAGAATGTAGAACACAGAATATAGACTATGGAAAACAGAATACAGAACCCAGAATTTAGAATATGGAATGCAGAACACAGAATTTAGAATATAGAACACAGAATAATGAAAATAGAATTTAGAACATAGAATGCAGAACACAGAATTTAGAATATAAAATGTAGAACACCGAATATAGAATATAGCATAGAGGATATAGAATTCAGAATATAGAACATGGAATGCATAACACAGAATTAAGAATATAGAATACAGAATCCTGAATATTGAATTTAGAACATATAAAGCAGAACACAGAATTTAGAATATAGAATACTCCATACTGAATATAGAATTAGAATACAGAATGTAGAGGACACAGTATGGAATATAGAATACGGGATTCAGAATATAGTATGTAGAATATAGAATGGAAAACACAAAATGTAGAATAGAATAGAGAATATAGGACACAGAATTTAGAACATGGAATGCAGAACACAGAATTTAGGATATAGAATACAGAATACTGAATATAGAATTTAAAATATAGAATTTAGAACACAGAATATAGAATATAGAATACGGAATGCAGAATAAAGAATACAGAATATAGAATGTAGAACACAGAATATAGAATATGGAAAACAGAATACAGAACCCCGAATTTCGAACTTGTAATGCAGAACACAGAATTTAGACTATAGAATACAGAATACTGAATATAGAATTTAGAATAATGAATGTAGAACACAGAATATAGAATATAAAATACAGAATTTAGAATATGATATGCCGAACACTGAATATTGAAAATAGAATACAGAATACTGAATATAGGATTTAGAACATATAATGCAGAACACAGAATTTAGAATATAGAATACAGAATACTGAATATAGAATATAGAACATGGAATGCAGAACACCGAATTTAGTATATAGAATATAGAATACTGAATATAGAATTTAGAATTAAAAATTTAGAACAAAGAATATATACTATAGACTACGGAATGCAAAATATAGTATGTAGAGTATAGAATGAAAATCACATTATATAGAATATACAATAAGCAATGTACAACCCAGAATGCAGAACATGTAATGCAGAACACAGAATTTAGAACTTACAATACAGAATACTGAATATAGAATTTAGAATATAGAATGTAGAACACAGAACATAGAATACTGATTATAGAATACAGAATTAAGCACATGGAATGCAGAACACAGAATTTAGAAAATAGTGTATGAATACTGAATATAGAATTTAGCATATAGAATGTAGAACACAGAATATACAATGTAGAATTCGGAATGCAGAATATAGAATACAGAATATAGAATGTAGAACACAGAATATAGACTATGGAAAACAGAATACAGAACCCAGAATTTAGAATATGGAATGCAGAACACAGAATTTAGAATATAGAACACAGAATAATGAATATAGAATTTAGAACATAGAATGCAGAACACAGAATTTAGAATATAAAATGTAAACACAGAATATAGAATATAGCATAGAGTATATAGAATTCAGAATATAGAACATGGAATGCATAACACAGAATTAAGAATATAGAATACAGAATCCTGAATATTGAATTTAGAACATATAATGCAGAACACAGAATTTAGAATATAGAATACTGAATACTGAATATAGAATTAGAATACAGAATGTAGAGCACATAGTATGGAATATAGAATACGGAATGCAGAATATAGTATGTAGAATATAGAATGAAAAACACAAAATATAGAATAGAGTAGAGAATATAGAACTCAGAATTTAGAACATGGAATGCAGAACACAGAATTTAGATTATAGAATACACAATTCTTAATATAGAATTTAGAATATAGAATGTAAAACACAGAATATAGAATATGGAATACGGAATGCAGAATATAGAATGTGGAATATCGAATGAAGAACACAAAATATAGAATATATAAAAGAGAATATAAAACCCAGAATTTAGTAATGGAATGCAGAACACAGAATTTAGAATATATAATACATAATACTGAATACAGAATTTAGAACATATGATGCAGAACACAGAATTTAGAATACAGAAAGCAGAATACTGAATATAGAAATTAGAACATGAAATGCAGAACATAGAACTTAGAATATAGAATAAAAAATACTGAATATAGAATTTAGAAAATAGAATGTAGAACACAGAATATAGAATAGAGAATATAGAACGCAGAATTTAGAACATGGAATGTAGAACACAGAATTTAGAAAATAGAATAGAGAATAATAAAAATAGAATTTAGAATATAGAATGTAGGACACAGAATATAGAATATAGAATAAGGAAAGCAGAATATAGATTACAGAATATAGAATGCAGAACACAGAATATAGAATATGGAAAACAGAATACAGAACCCAGAATTTTGAACATGGAATTCAGAACACAGAATTTAGAATATAGAACACAGAATAATGAATATAGAATTTAGAACATAGAATGCAGAACTCAGAATTTTGACAATAGAATACAGAATAATGAATACAGAATTTAGAATATTGAATGAAGAACACAGATTATAGAATATAGAATACAAAGTATAGAATCCAGAATTTAGAACATTGAATGCAAACACAGAATTTAGAATATATAATACAGAATAGTGAATATAGAATTTAGAACATAAAATGCAGAACACATAATTTAGAATATAGAATATAAAACACTGAAAATAGAATATAGAACATGGAATACTGAACACAGTATTTATAATATAGAATACAGAATACTGGATATAGAATTTAGAACATAGAATGTAGAACACAGAATAGAGAATATAGAATCCAGAATTTAGAACATGATATGCAGAACACTGAATTTAGAAAATAGAATACAGTATACTGAATATAGAATTTAGAACATAGAAAGCAGAACACAGAATTTAGTATATAGAATATGGATTACTGAATATAGAATTTAGAATTAAGAATTTAGAACTCAGAATTTAGAATATAGACAACGGAATGCAAAATATATTATGTAGAGTATAGAATGAAGAACTCACAATATAGAATATAGAACAGACAATATAGAACCCAGAATTTAGAACATGGAAAGCAGAACAGAGAATTTAGAATATAGAATACAGAATACTGAATATAGAATTTAGAATTTCGAATGTAGAACACAGAATATTGAATATAGAATAGAGAATATAGAATTCAGAATTTAGAATATGGAATGCAGAACACAGAATTTAGAATATAGAATAGGTAATAATGAATATAGAATTTAGAATATTGAATGCAGAAAACAGAATTTAGACAATAGAATACATAATACTGAATATAGAATTTAGAATATAGAATGTAGAACACAGAATATAAAATATAGAATCCAGAATTTAGAAAATGAAATTCAGAACACTGAATCTGGAAAGTAGAATGCAGAATACTGAATATAGAATTTAGAATATAGAATCTGTAACACAGAATATAGAATATAGAATAGAGAATATAGAACCCAGAATTAAGAGCATGGAATGCAGAAAATAGAATTTAGAATATAGAATACAGAATACTGAATATAGAATTGAGAATATAGAATGTAGAACACAGAATATAGAATATACAATAGAGAATATAGAACACAGAATTTAGAACATGGAATGCAGAACACAGAAATTAGAACTTGAATTGCAGAACACAGAATTTTGAATTTACAATACAGAATACAGAATATACAATTTAGAACATAGAATGCAGAACACAGAATGTAGAATACAGAAAACAGAATACTGAATATAGAATTTAGATCATGGAATTCAGAACATAGAATTTAGAATAGAGAAAAAAATATACTGAATATAGAATTTAGAATATAGAATGTAGAACACAGAATATAAAATAGATAATATAGAATCCACAATTTAGAACATGGAATGTAGAACACAGAATATAGTATATAGAATACAGGATACTAAATATAGAATATAGAACATGCAATGCAGAACACAGAATTTAGAATATAGAATACAGAATACTGAATATAGAATTTAGAATATAGAATCTGTAACACAGAATATAGAATATAGAATATAGAATATAGAACCCAGAATTAAGAGCATGGAATGCAGAAAATAAAATTTAGAATATAGAATACAGAATACTGAATATAGAATTTAGAATATAGAATGTAGAACACAGAATATAGTATATACAATAGAGAATATAGAACACAGAATTTAGAACATGGAATGCAGAACACAGAAATTAGAACTTGAATTGCAGAACACAGAATTTTGAATTTACAATACAGAATACAGAATATACAATTTAGAACATAGAACGCAGAACACAGAATGTAGAATACAGATAACAGAATACTGAATATAGAATTTAGATCATGGAATTCAGAACATAGAATTTAGAATAGAGAAAAAAATATACTGAATATAGAATTTAGAATATAGAATGTAGAACACAGAATATATAATAGAGAATATAGAATCCACAATTTAGAACATGGAATGTAGAACACAGAATTTAGAAAATACAATACAGAATACTGAAAATAGAATTTAGAATATAGAATATAGGACACAGCATATAGAATATAGTATACGGGAAGCAGAATATAGAATACAGAATATAGAATGTAGAACACAGAATATAGAATATGGAAAACAGAATACAGAATCCAGAATTTTGAAAATGGAATTCAGAACACAGATTTTTGAATATAGAACACAGAAAAATGAACATAGAATTTAGAACATAGAAAGCAGAACACAGAATTTAGACCATATAATACAGAATACTGAATATAGAATTTCGAATATAGAATGTAAAACACAGAATATATAATATAGAATTCGGAATGCAGAATATAGAATGTAGAACACAGAGTATAGGATATGGAAAACAGAATACAGAACCCAGAATTTATAACCAGGAATGCAGAACACAAAATATAGACTATAGAATACAGAATACTGAATATAGAATTTAGAACATATAATGCAGACCACAGAATTTAGAATATAGAATACAGAATACTGAATATAGAATATAGAACATGGAATGCAGAACACCGAATTTAGTATATAGAATATAGAATACTGAATATAGAATTTAGAATATAGAATGTAAAACACAGAATATAGAATATAGTATACGGATCAGAATATAGAATGTGGAATATAGAATGAAGAACACAATATATAGAATATATAATAGAGAATATAGAAGCCAAAATTTAGATCATGGAATGCAGAACACAGAATTTAGAATATAGAATACAGCATACTGAATTTAGAATTTTGAATATAGAATGTAGAACACCGAATTCAGAATATAGAATACAGAATACTGAATATAGGAATTAGAATACAGAATATAGAACACAGAACATAGAATATGGAAAATGAATGCAGAATATAAAATGTAGAATATAGAATTAAGAACACAAAATATTGAATATATAAAAGAGAATATAGAACCTAGAATTTAGTAATGGAATGCAGAACACAGAATTTAAATATATAATACAAAATACTGAATATAGAATTTAGAATATAGAATGTAGAACACAAAATAGAGAATATGGAAAACAGAATACAGAACCCAAAATTTAGAACATGGAATGCAGAACACAGAATTTAGATTATAGAATACAGAATACTGAATATAGAATTTAGAATACAGAATATAGAACACAGAACATAGAACATAGAAAATGAATGCAGAATATAGAATGCAGAACACAATATAAATAATATAAAATAGAGAATATAGAACTTAGAATTTAGTAATGGAATGCCGAACCCAGAATTTAGAATACAGAATACGGAATAGTGAATATAGGATTTAGAATATATAATGAAGAACACAGAATATACAATATAGAATACGGAATGCAGAATATAGAATACAGTATATAGAATGTAGAACACAGAATATAGAATATGGAAAACAGAATACACAACCCAGAATTTAGAACATGGGATGCAGAACACAGAATTTAGAATATAGAATGTAGAACACAGAATATAGAATATAGCATAGAGTATATAGAATTCAGAATATAGAACATGGAATGCATAACACAGAATTAAGAATATAGAATACAGAATCCTGAATATTGAATTTAGAACATATAATGCAGAACACAGAATTTAGAATATAGAATACTGAATACTGAATATAGAATTAGAATACAGAATGTAGAGCACATAGTATGGAATATAGAATACGGAATGCAGAATATAGTATGTAGAATATAGAATGAAAAACACAAAATGTAGAATAGAATAGAGAATATAGGACACAGAATTTAGAACATGGAATGCAGAACACAGAATTTAGGATATAGAATACAGAATACTGAATATAGAATTTAAAATATAGAATTTAGAACACAGAATATAGAATATAGAATACGGAATGCAGAATAAAGAATACAGAATATAGAATGTAGAACACAGAATATAGAATATGGAAAACAGAATACAGAACCCCGAATTTAGAACTTGTAATGCAGAACACAGAATTTAGACTATAGAATACAGAATACTGAATATAGAATTTAGAATATAGAATGTAGAACACAGAATATAGAATATAAAATACAGAATTTAGAATATGATATGCCGAACACTGAATATTGAAAATAGAATACAGAATACTGAATATAGAATTTAGAACATATAATGCAGAACACAGAATTTAGAATATAGAATACAGAATACTGAATATACAATATAGAACATGGAATGCAGAACACCGAATTTAGTATATAGAATATAGAATACTGAATATAGAATTTAGAATTAAAAATTTAGAACAAAGAATATATACTATAGACTACGGAATGCAAAATATAGTATGTAGAGTATAGAATGAAGAACACATTATATAGAATATACAATAGACAATGTACAACCCAGAATGTAGAACATGTAATGCAGAACACAGAATTTAGAACTTACAATACAGAATACTGAATATAGTATTTAAAATATAGAATGTAGAACACAGAACATAGAATACAGATTATAGAATACAGAATTAAGCACATGGAATGCAGAACACAGAATTTAGAAAATAGTGTATGAATACTGAATATAGAATTTAGCATATAGAATGTAGAACACAGAATATACAATGTAGAGTTCGGAATGCAGAATATAGAATACAGAATATAGAATGTAGAACACAGAATATAGACTAAGGAAAACAGAATACAGAACCCAGAATTTAGAATATGGAATGCAGAACACAGAATTTAGAATATAGAACACAGAATAATGAATATAGAATTTAGAACATAGAATGCAGAACACAGAATTTAGAATATAAAATGTAAACACAGAATATAGAATATAGCATAGAGTATATAGAATTCAGAATATAGAACATGGAATGCATAACACAGAATTAAGAATATAGAATACAGAATCCTGAATATTGAATTTAGAACATATAATGCAGAACACAGAATTTAGAATATAGAATACTGAATACTGAATATAGAATTAGAATACAGAATGTAGAGCACATAGTATGGAATATAGAATACGGAATGCAGAATATAGTATGTAGAATATAGAATGAAAAACACAAAATATAGAATAGAGTAGAGAATATAGAACTCAGAATTTAGAACATGGAATGCAGAACACAGAATTTAGATTATAGAATACACAATTCTTAATATAGAATTTAGAATATAGAATGTAAAACACAGAATATAGAATATGGAATACGGAATGCAGAATATAGAATGTGGAATATAGAATGAAGAACACAAAATATAGAATATATAAAAGAGAATATAAAACCCAGAATTTAGAAATGGAATGCAGAACACAGAATTTAGAATATATAATACATAATACTGAATACAGAATTTAGAACATATGATGCAGAACACAGAATTTAGAATACAGAAAGCAGAATACTGAATATAGAAACTAGAACATGAAATGCAGAACATAGAACTTAGAATATAGAATAAAAAATACTGAATATAGAATTTAGAAAATAGAATGTAGAACACAGAATATAGAATAGAGAATATAGAACCCAGAATTTAGAACATGGAATGTAGAACACAGAATTTAGAAAATAGAATAGAGAATAATAAAAATAGAATTTAGAATATAGAATGTAGGACACAGAATATAGAATATAGAATAAGGAAAGCAGAATATAGATTACAGAATATAGAATGCAGAACACAGAATATAGAATATGGAAAACAGAATACAGAACCCAGAATTTTGAACATGGAATTCAGAACACAGAATTTAGAATATAGAACACAGAATAATGAATATAGAATTTAGAACATAGAATGCAGAACTCAGAATTTTGACAATAGAATACAGAATAATGAATACAGAATTTAGAATATTGAATGAAGAACACAGATTATAGAATATAGAATACAAAGTATAGAATCCAGAATTTAGAACATTGAATGCAAACACAGAATTTAGAATATATAATACAGAATAGTGAATATAGAATTTAGAACATAAAATGCAGAACACATAATTTAGAATATAGAATATAAAACACTGAAAATAGAATATAGAACATGGAATGCTGAACACAGTATTTAGAATATAGAATACAGAATACTGGATATAGAATATAGAACATAGAATGTAGAACACAGAATAGAGAATATAGAATCCAGAAATTAGGACATGATATGCAGAACACTGAATTTAGAAAATAGAATACAGTATACTGAATATAGAATTTAGAACATAGAAAGCAGAACACAGAATTTAGTATATAGTATATGGATTACTGAATATAGAATTTAGAATTAAGAATTTAGAACTCAGAATTTAGAATATAGACAACGGAATGCAAAATATAGTATGTAGAGTATAGAATGAAGAACTCACAATATAGAATATAGAACAGACAATATAGAACCCAGAATTTAGAACATGGAAAGCAGAACAGAGAATTTAGAATATAGAATACAGAATACTGAATATAGAATTTAGAATTTCGAATGTAGAACACAGAATATTGAATATAGAATAGAGAATATAGAATTCAGAATTTAGAATATGGAATGCAGAACACAGAATTTAGAATATAGAATAGGTAATAATGAATATAGAATTTAGAATATTGAATGCAGAAAACAGAATTTAGACAATAGAATACATAATACTGAATATAGAATTTAGAATATAGAATGTAGAACACAGAATATAAAATGTAGAATCCAGAATTTAGAAAATGAAATTCAGAACACTGAATCTGGAAAGTAGAATGCAGAATACTGAATATAGAATTTAGAATATAGAATCTGTAACACAGAATATAGAATATAGAATAGAGAATATAGAACCCAGAATTAAGAGCATGGAATGCAGAAAATAGAATTTAGAATATAGAATACAGAATACTGAATATAGAATTGAGAATATAGAATGTAGAACACAGAATATAGAATATACAATAGAGAATATAGAACACAGAATTTAGAACATGGAATGCAGAACACAGAAATTAGAACTTGAATTGCAGAACACAGAATTTTGAATTTACAATACAGAATACAGAATATACAATTTAGAACATAGAATGCAGAACACAGAATGTAGAATACAGAAAACAGAATACTGAATATAGAATTTAGATCATGGAATTCAGAACATAGAATTTAGAATAGAGAAAAAAATATACTGAATATAGAATTTAGAATATAGAATGTAGAACACAGAATATAAAATAGATAATATAGAATCCACAATTAAGAACATGGAATGTAGAACACAGAATATAGTATATAGAATACAGGATACTAAATATAGAATATAGAACATGCAATGCAGAACACAGAATTTAGAATATAGAATACAGAATACTGAATATAGAATTTAGAATATAGAATCTGTAACACAGAATATAGAATATAGAATATAGAATATAGAACCCAGAATTAAGAGCATGGAATGCAGAAAATAAAATTTAGAATATAGAATACAGAATACTGAATATAGAATTTAGAATATAGAATGTAGAACACAGAATATAGTATATACAATAGAGAATATAGAACACAGAATTTAGAACATGGAATGCAGAACACAGAAATTAGAACTTGAATTGCAGAACACAGAATTTTGAATTTACAATACAGAATACAGAATATACAATTTAGAACATAGAACGCAGAACACAGAATGTAGAATACAGATAACAGAATACTGAATATAGAATTTAGATCATGGAATTCAGAACATAGAATTTAGAATAGAGAAAAAAATATACTGAATATAGAATTTAGAATATAGAATGTAGAACACAGAATATATAATAGAGAATATAGAATCCACAATTTAGAACATGGAATGTAGAACACAGAATTTAGAAAATAGAATACAGAATACTGAAAATAGAATTTAGAATATAGAATATAGGACACAGCATATAGAATATAGTATACGGGAAGCAGAATATAGAATACAGAATATAGAATGTAGAACACAGAATATAGAATATGGAAAACAGAATACAGAATCCAGAATTTTGAAAATGGAATTCAGAACACAGATTTTTGAATATAGAACACAGAATAATGAACATAGAATTTAGAACATAGAAAGCAGAACACAGAATTTAGACCATATAATACAGAATACTGAATATAGAATTTCGAATATAGAATGTAAAACACAGAATATATAATATAGAATTCGGAATGCAGAATATAGAATGTAGAACACAGAGTATAGGATATGGAAAACAGAATACAGAACCCAGAATTTATAACCAGGAATGCAGAACACAAAATATAGACTATAGAATACAGAATACTGAATATAGAATTTAGAACATATAATGCAGACCACAGAATTTAGAATATAGAATACAGAATACTGAATATAGAATATAGAATATGGAATGCAGAACACCGAATTTAGTATATAGAATATAGAATACTGAATATAGAATTTAGAATATAGAATGTAAAACACAGAATATAGAATATAGTATACGGATCAGAATATAGAATGTGGAATATAGAATGAAGAACACAATATATAGAATATATAATAGAGAATATAGAAGCCAAAATTTAGATCATGGAATGCAGAACACAGAATTTAGAATATAGAATACAGCATACTGAATTTAGAATTTTGAATATAGAATGTAGAACACCGAATTCAGAATATAGAATACAGAATACTGAATATAGGAATTAGAATACAGAATATAGAACACAGAACATAGAATATGGAAAATGAATGCAGAATATAAAATGTAGAATATAGAATTAAGAACACAAAATATTGAATATATAAAAGAGAATATAGAACCTAGAATTTAGTAATGGAATGCAGAACACAGAATTTAAATATATAATACAAAATACTGAATATAGAATTTAGAATATAGAATGTAGAACACAAAATAGAGAATATGGAAAACAGAATACAGAACCCAAAATTTAGAACATGGAATGCAGAACACAGAATTTAGATTATAGAATACAGAATACTGAATATAGAATTTAGAATACAGAATATAGAACACAGAACATAGAACATAGAAAATGAATGCAGAATATAGAATGCAGAACACAATATAAATAATATAAAATAGAGAATATAGAACTTAGAATTTAGTAATGGAATGCCGAACCCAGAATTTAGAATACAGAATACGGAATAGTGAATATAGGATTTAGAATATATAATGAAGAACACAGAATATACAATATAGAATACGGAATGCAGAATATAGAATACAGTATATAGAATGTAGAACACAGAATATAGAATATGGAAAACAGAATACACAACCCAGAATTTAGAACATGGGATGCAGAACACAGAATTTAGAATATAGAATGTAGAACACAGAATATAGAATATAGCATAGAGTATATAGAATTCAGAATATAGAACATGGAATGCATAACACAGAATTAAGAATATAGAATACAGAATCCTGAATATTGAATTTAGAACATATAATGCAGAACACAGAATTTAGAATATAGAATACTGAATACTGAATATAGAATTAGAATACAGAATGTAGAGCACATAGTATGGAATATAGAATACGGAATGCAGAATATAGTATGTAGAATATAGAATGAAAAACACAAAATGTAGAATAGAATAGAGAATATAGGACACAGAATTTAGAACATGGAATGCAGAACACAGAATTTAGGATATAGAATACAGAATACTGAATATAGAATTTAAAATATAGAATTTAGAACACAGAATATAGAATATAGAATACGGAATGCAGAATAAAGAATACAGAATATAGAATGTAGAACACAGAATATAGAATATGGAAAACAGAATACAGAACCCCGAATTTAGAACTTGTAATGCAGAACACAGAATTTAGACTATAGAATACAGAATACTGAATATAGAATTTAGAATATAGAATGTAGAACACAGAATATAGAATATAAAATACAGAATTTAGAATATGATATGCCGAACACTGAATATTGAAAATAGAATACAGAATACTGAATATAGAATTTAGAACATATAATGCAGAACACAGAATTTAGAATATAGAATACAGAATACTGAATATACAATATAGAACATGGAATGCAGAACACCGAATTTAGTATATAGAATATAGAATACTGAATATAGAATTTAGAATTAAAAATTTAGAACAAAGAATATATACTATAGACTACGGAATGCAAAATATAGTATGTAGAGTATAGAATGAAGAACACATTATATAGAATATACAATAGACAATGTACAACCCAGAATGTAGAACATGTAATGCAGAACACAGAATTTAGAACTTACAATACAGAATACTGAATATAGTATTTAAAATATAGAATGTAGAACACAGAACATAGAATACAGATTATAGAATACAGAATTAAGCACATGGAATGCAGAACACAGAATTTAGAAAATAGTGTATGAATACTGAATATAGAATTTAGCATATAGAATGTAGTACACAGAATATACAATGTAGAGTTCGGAATGCAGAATATAGAATACAGAATATAGAATGTAGAACACAGAATATAGACTAAGGAAAACAGAATACAGAACCCAGAATTTAGAATATGGAATGCAGAACACAGAATTTAGAATATAGAACACAGAATAATGAATATAGAATTTAGAACATAGAATGCAGAACACAGAATTTAGAATATAAAATGTAAACACAGAATATAGAATATAGCATAGAGTATATAGAATTCAGAATATAGAACATGGAATGCATAACACAGAATTAAGAATATAGAATACAGAATCCTGAATATTGAATTTAGAACATATAATGCAGAACACAGAATTTAGAATATAGAATACTGAATACTGAATATAGAATTAGAATACAGAATGTAGAGCACATAGTATGGAATATAGAATACGGAATGCAGAATATAGTATGTAGAATATAGAATGAAAAACACAAAATATAGAATAGAGTAGAGAATATAGAACTCAGAATTTAGAACATGGAATGCAGAACACAGAATTTAGATTATAGAATACACAATTCTTAATATAGAATTTAGAATATAGAATGTAAAACACAGAATATAGAAAATGGAATACGGAATGCAGAATATAGAATGTGGAATATAGAATGAAGAACACAAAATATAGAATATATAAAAGAGAATATAAAACCCAGAATTTAGAAATGGAATGCAGAACACAGAATTTAGAATATATAATACATAATACTGAATACAGAATTTAGAACATATGATGCAGAACACAGAATTTAGAATACAGAAAGCAGAATACTGAATATAGAAACTAGAACATGAAATGCAGAACATAGAACTTAGAATATAGAATAAAAAATACTGAATATAGAATTTAGAAAATAGAATGTAGAACACAGAATATAGAATAGAGAATATAGAACCCAGAATTTAGAACATGGAATGTAGAACACAGAATTTAGAAAATAGAATAGAGAATAATAAAAATAGAATTTAGAATATAGAATGTAGGACACAGAATATAGAATATAGAATAAGGAAAGCAGAATATAGATTACAGAATATAGAATGCAGAACACAGAATATAGAATATGGAAAACAGAATACAGAACCCAGAATTTTGAACATGGAATTCAGAACACAGAATTTAGAATATAGAACACAGAATAATGAATATAGAATTTAGAACATAGAATGCAGAACTCAGAATTTTGACAATAGAATACAGAATAATGAATACAGAATTTAGAATATTGAATGAAGAACACAGATTATAGAATATAGAATACAAAGTATAGAATCCAGAATTTAGAACATTGAATGCAAACACAGAATTTAGAATATATAATACAGAATAGTGAATATAGAATTTAGAACATAAAATGCAGAACACATAATTTAGAATATAGAATATAAAACACTGAAAATAGAATATAGAACATGGAATACTGAACACAGTATTTATAATATAGAATACAGAATACTGGATATAGAATTTAGAACATAGAATGTAGAACACAGAATAGAGAATATAGAATCCAGAATTTAGAACATGATATGCAGAACACTGAATTTAGAAAATAGAATACAGTATACTGAATATAGAATTTAGAACATAGAAAGCAGAACACAGAATTTAGTATATAGAATATGGATTACTGAATATAGAATTTAGAATTAAGAATTTAGAACTCAGAATTTAGAATATAGACAACGGAATGCAAAATATAGTATGTAGAGTATAGAATGAAGAACTCACAATATAGAATATAGAACAGACAATATAGAACCCAGAATTTAGAACATGGAAAGCAGAACAGAGAATTTAGAATATAGAATACAGAATACTGAATATAGAATTTAGAATTTCGAATGTAGAACACAGAATATTGAATATAGAATAGAGAATATAGAATTCAGAATTTAGAATATGGAATGCAGAACACAGAATTTAGAATATAGAATAGGTAATAATGAATATAGAATTTAGAATATTGAATGCAGAAAACAGAATTTAGACAATAGAATACATAATACTGAATATAGAATTTAGAATATAGAATGTAGAACACAGAATATAAAATGTAGAATCCAGAATTTAGAAAATGAAATTCAGAACACTGAATCTGGAAAGTAGAATGCAGAATACTGAATATAGAATTTAGAATATAGAATCTGTAACACAGAATATAGAATAGAGAATAGAGAATATAGAACCCAGAATTAAGAGCATGGAATGCAGAAAATAGAATTTAGAATATAGAATACAGAATACTGAATATAGAATTGAGAATATAGAATGTAGAACACAGAATATAGAATATACAATAGAGAATATAGAACACAGAATTTAGAACATGGAATGCAGAACACAGAAATTAGAACTTGAATTGCAGAACACAGAATTTTGAATTTACAATACAGAATACAGAATATACAATTTAGAACATAGAATGCAGAACACAGAATGTAGAATACAGAAAACAGAATACTGAATATAGAATTTAGATCATGGAATTCAGAACATAGAATTTAGAATAGAGAAAAAAATATACTGAATATAGAATTTAGAATATAGAATGTAGAACACAGAATATAAAATAGATAATATAGAATCCACAATTAAGAACATGGAATGTAGAACACAGAATATAGTATATAGAATACAGGATACTAAATATAGAATATAGAACATGCAATGCAGAACACAGAATTTAGAATATAGAATACAGAATACTGAATATAGAATTTAGAATATAGAATCTGTAACACAGAATATAGAATATAGAATATAGAATATAGAACCCAGAATTAAGAGCATGGAATGCAGAAAATAAAATTTAGAATATAGAATACAGAATACTGAATATAGAATTTAGAATATAGAATGTAGAACACAGAATATAGTATATACAATAGAGAATATAGAACACAGAATTTAGAACATGGAATGCAGAACACAGAAATTAGAACTTGAATTGCAGAACACAGAATTTTGAATTTACAATACAGAATACAGAATATACAATTTAGAACATAGAACGCAGAACACAGAATGTAGAATACAGATAACAGAATACTGAATATAGAATTTAGATCATGGAATTCAGAACATAGAATTTAGAATAGAGAAAAAAATATACTGAATATAGAATTTAGAATATAGAATGTAGAACACAGAATATATAATAGAGAATATAGAATCCACAATTTAGAACATGGAATGTAGAACACAGAATTTAGAAAATAGAATACAGAATACTGAAAATAGAATTTAGAATATAGAATATAGGACACAGCATATAGAATATAGTATACGGGAAGCAGAATATAGAATACAGAATATAGAATGTAGAACACAGAATATAGAATATGGAAAACAGAATACAGAATCCAGAATTTTGAAAATGGAATTCAGAACACAGATTTTTGAATATAGAACACAGAATAATGAACATAGAATTTAGAACATAGAAAGCAGAACACAGAATTTAGACCATATAATACAGAATACTGAATATAGAATTTCGAATATAGAATGTAAAACACAGAATATATAATATAGAATTCGGAATGCAGAATATAGAATGTAGAACACAGAGTATAGGATATGGAAAACAGAATACAGAACCCAGAATTTATAACCAGGAATGCAGAACACAAAATATAGACTATAGAATACAGAATACTGAATATAGAATTTAGAACATATAATGCAGACCACAGAATTTAGAATATAGAATACAGAATACTGAATATAGAATATAGAACATGGAATGCAGAACACCGAATTTAGTATATAGAATATAGAATACTGAATATAGAATTTAGAATATAGAATGTAAAACACAGAATATAGAATATAGTATACGGATCAGAATATAGAATGTGGAATATAGAATGAAGAACACAATATATAGAATATATAATAGAGAATATAGAAGCCAAAATTTAGATCATGGAATGCAGAACACAGAATTTAGAATATAGAATACAGCATACTGAATTTAGAATTTTGAATATAGAATGTAGAACACCGAATTCAGAATATAGAATACAGAATACTGAATATAGGAATTAGAATACAGAATATAGAACACAGAACATAGAATATGGAAAATGAATGCAGAATATAAAATGTAGAATATAGAATTAAGAACACAAAATATTGAATATATAAAAGAGAATATAGAACCTAGAATTTAGTAATGGAATGCAGAACACAGAATTTAAATATATAATACAAAATACTGAATATAGAATTTAGAATATAGAATGTAGAACACAAAATAGAGAATATGGAAAACAGAATACAGAACCCAAAATTTAGAACATGGAATGCAGAACACAGAATTTAGATTATAGAATACAGAATACTGAATATAGAATTTAGAATACAGAATATAGAACACAGAACATAGAACATAGAAAATGAATGCAGAATATAGAATGCAGAACACAATATAAATAATATAAAATAGAGAATATAGAACTTAGAATTTAGTAATGGAATGCCGAACCCAGAATTTAGAATACAGAATACGGAATAGTGAATATAGGATTTAGAATATATAATGAAGAACACAGAATATACAATATAGAATACGGAATGCAGAATATAGAATACAGTATATAGAATGTAGAACACAGAATATAGAATATGGAAAACAGAATACACAACCCAGAATTTAGAACATGGGATGCAGAACACAGAATTTAGAATATAGAATGTAGAACACAGAATATAGAATATAGCATAGAGTATATAGAATTCAGAATATAGAACATGGAATGCATAACACAGAATTAAGAATATAGAATACAGAATCCTGAATATTGAATTTAGAACATATAATGCAGAACACAGAATTTAGAATATAGAATACTGAATACTGAATATAGAATTAGAATACAGAATGTAGAGCACATAGTATGGAATATAGAATACGGAATGCAGAATATAGTATGTAGAATATAGAATGAAAAACACAAAATGTAGAATAGAATAGAGAATATAGGACACAGAATTTAGAACATGGAATGCAGAACACAGAATTTAGGATATAGAATACAGAATACTGAATATAGAATTTAAAATATAGAATTTAGAACACAGAATATAGAATATAGAATACGGAATGCAGAATAAAGAATACAGAATATAGAATGTAGAACACAGAATATAGAATATGGAAAACAGAATACAGAACCCCGAATTTAGAACTTGTAATGCAGAACACAGAATTTAGACTATAGAATACAGAATACTGAATATAGAATTTAGAATATAGAATGTAGAACACAGAATATAGAATATAAAATACAGAATTTAGAATATGATATGCCGAACACTGAATATTGAAAATAGAATACAGAATACTGAATATAGAATTTAGAACATATAATGCAGAACACAGAATTTAGAATATAGAATACAGAATACTGAATATACAATATAGAACATGGAATGCAGAACACCGAATTTAGTATATAGAATATAGAATACTGAATATAGAATTTAGAATTAAAAATTTAGAACAAAGAATATATACTATAGACTACGGAATGCAAAATATAGTATGTAGAGTATAGAATGAAGAACACATTATATAGAATATACAATAGACAATGTACAACCCAGAATGTAGAACATGTAATGCAGAACACAGAATTTAGAACTTACAATACAGAATACTGAATATAGTATTTAAAATATAGAATGTAGAACACAGAACATAGAATACAGATTATAGAATACAGAATTAAGCACATGGAATGCAGAACACAGAATTTAGAAAATAGTGTATGAATACTGAATATAGAATTTAGCATATAGAATGTAGTACACAGAATATACAATGTAGAGTTCGGAATGCAGAATATAGAATACAGAATATAGAATGTAGAACACAGAATATAGACTAAGGAAAACAGAATACAGAACCCAGAATTTAGAATATGGAATGCAGAACACAGAATTTAGAATATAGAACACAGAATAATGAATATAGAATTTAGAACATAGAATGCAGAACACAGAATTTAGAATATAAAATGTAAACACAGAATATAGAATATAGCATAGAGTATATAGAATTCAGAATATAGAACATGGAATGCATAACACAGAATTAAGAATATAGAATACAGAATCCTGAATATTGAATTTAGAACATATAATGCAGAACACAGAATTTAGAATATAGAATACTGAATACTGAATATAGAATTAGAATACAGAATGTAGAGCACATAGTATGGAATATAGAATACGGAATGCAGAATATAGTATGTAGAATATAGAATGAAAAACACAAAATATAGAATAGAGTAGAGAATATAGAACTCAGAATTTAGAACATGGAATGCAGAACACAGAATTTAGATTATAGAATACACAATTCTTAATATAGAATTTAGAATATAGAATGTAAAACACAGAATATAGAAAATGGAATACGGAATGCAGAATATAGAATGTGGAATATAGAATGAAGAACACAAAATATAGAATATATAAAAGAGAATATAAAACCCAGAATTTAGAAATGGAATGCAGAACACAGAATTTAGAATATATAATACATAATACTGAATACAGAATTTAGAACATATGATGCAGAACACAGAATTTAGAATACAGAAAGCAGAATACTGAATATAGAAACTAGAACATGAAATGCAGAACATAGAACTTAGAATATAGAATAAAAAATACTGAATATAGAATTTAGAAAATAGAATGTAGAACACAGAATATAGAATAGAGAATATAGAACCCAGAATTTAGAACATGGAATGTAGAACACAGAATTTAGAAAATAGAATAGAGAATAATAAAAATAGAATTTAGAATATAGAATGTAGGACACAGAATATAGAATATAGAATAAGGAAAGCAGAATATAGATTACAGAATATAGAATGCAGAACACAGAATATAGAATATGGAAAACAGAATACAGAACCCAGAATTTTGAACATGGAATTCAGAACACAGAATTTAGAATATAGAACACAGAATAATGAATATAGAATTTAGAACATAGAATGCAGAACTCAGAATTTTGACAATAGAATACAGAATAATGAATACAGAATTTAGAATATTGAATGAAGAACACAGATTATAGAATATAGAATACAAAGTATAGAATCCAGAATTTAGAACATTGAATGCAAACACAGAATTTAGAATATATAATACAGAATAGTGAATATAGAATTTAGAACATAAAATGCAGAACACATAATTTAGAATATAGAATATAAAACACTGAAAATAGAATATAGAACATGGAATACTGAACACAGTATTTATAATATAGAATACAGAATACTGGATATAGAATTTAGAACATAGAATGTAGAACACAGAATAGAGAATATAGAATCCAGAATTTAGAACATGATATGCAGAACACTGAATTTAGAAAATAGAATACAGTATACTGAATATAGAATTTAGAACATAGAAAGCAGAACACAGAATTTAGTATATAGAATATGGATTACTGAATATAGAATTTAGAATTAAGAATTTAGAACTCAGAATTTAGAATATAGACAACGGAATGCAAAATATAGTATGTAGAGTATAGAATGAAGAACTCACAATATAGAATATAGAACAGACAATATAGAACCCAGAATTTAGAACATGGAAAGCAGAACAGAGAATTTAGAATATAGAATACAGAATACTGAATATAGAATTTAGAATTTCGAATGTAGAACACAGAATATTGAATATAGAATAGAGAATATAGAATTCAGAATTTAGAATATGGAATGCAGAACACAGAATTTAGAATATAGAATAGGTAATAATGAATATAGAATTTAGAATATTGAATGCAGAAAACAGAATTTAGACAATAGAATACATAATACTGAATATAGAATTTAGAATATAGAATGTAGAACACAGAATATAAAATATAGAATCCAGAATTTAGAAAATGAAATTCAGAACACTGAATCTGGAAAGTAGAATGCAGAATACTGAATATAGAATTTAGAATATAGAATCTGTAACACAGAATATAGAATATAGAATAGAGAATATAGAACCCAGAATTAAGAGCATGGAATGCAGAAAATAGAATTTAGAATATAGAATACAGAATACTGAATATAGAATTGAGAATATAGAATGTAGAACACAGAATATAGAATATACAATAGAGAATATAGAACACAGAATTTAGAACATGGAATGCAGAACACAGAAATTAGAACTTGAATTGCAGAACACAGAATTTTGAATTTACAATACAGAATACAGAATATACAATTTAGAACATAGAATGCAGAACACAGAATGTAGAATACAGAAAACAGAATACTGAATATAGAATTTAGATCATGGAATTCAGAACATAGAATTTAGAATAGAGAAAAAAATATACTGAATATAGAATTTAGAATATAGAATGTAGAACACAGAATATAAAATAGATAATATAGAATCCACAATTTAGAACATGGAATGTAGAACACAGAATATAGTATATAGAATACAGAATACTGAAAATAGAATTTAGAATATAGAATATAGGACACAGCATATAGAATATAGTATACGGGAAGCAGAATATAGAATACAGAATATAGAATGTAGAACACAGAATATAGAATATGGAAAACAGAATACAGAATCCAGAATTTTGAAAATGGAATTCAGAACACAGATTTTTGAATATAGAACACAGAATAATGAACATAGAATTTAGAACATAGAAAGCAGAACACAGAATTTAGACCATATAATACAGAATACTGAATATAGAATTTCGAATATAGAATGTAAAACACAGAATATATAATATAGAATTCGGAATGCAGAATATAGAATGTAGAACACAGAGTATAGGATATGGAAAACAGAATACAGAACCCAGAATTTATAACCAGGAATGCAGAACACAAAATATAGACTATAGAATACAGAATACTGAATATAGAATTTAGAACATATAATGCAGAGCACAGAATTTAGAATATAGAATACAGAATACTGAATATAGAATATAGAACATGGAATGCAGAACACCGAATTTAGTATATAGAATATAGAATACTGAATATAGAATTTAGAATATAGAATGTAAAACACAGAATATAGAATATAGTATACGGATCAGAATATAGAATGTGGAATATAGAATGAAGAACACAATATATAGAATATATAATAGAGAATATAGAAGCCAAAATTTAGATCATGGAATGCAGAACACAGAATTTAGAATATAGAATACAGCATACTGAATTTAGAATTTTGAATATAGAATGTAGAACACCGAATTCAGAATATAGAATACAGAATACTGAATATAGGAATTAGAATACAGAATATAGAACACAGAACATAGAATATGGAAAATGAATGCAGAATATAAAATGTAGAATATAGAATTAAGAACACAAAATATTGAATATATAAAAGAGAATATAGAACCTAGAATTTAGTAATGGAATGCAGAACACAGAATTTAAATATATAATACAAAATACTGAATATAGAATTTAGAATATAGAATGTAGAACACAAAATAGAGAATATGGAAAACAGAATACAGAACCCAAAATTTAGAACATGGAATGCAGAACACAGAATTTAGATTATAGAATACAGAATACTGAATATAGAATTTAGAATACAGAATATAGAACACAGAACATAGAACATAGAAAATGAATGCAGAATATAGAATGCAGAACACAATATAAATAATATAAAATAGAGAATATAGAACTTAGAATTTAGTAATGGAATGCCGAACCCAGAATTTAGAATACAGAATACGGAATAGTGAATATAGGATTTAGAATATATAATGAAGAACACAGAATATACAATATAGAATACGGAATGCAGAATATAGAATACAGTATATAGAATGTAGAAAACAGAATATAGAATATGGAAAACAGAATACACAACCCAGAATTTAGAACATGGGATGCAGAACACAGAATTTAGAATATAGAATGTAGAACACAGAATATAGAATATAGCATAGAGTATATAGAATTCAGAATATAGAACATGGAATGCATAACACAGAATTAAGAATATAGAATACAGAATCCTGAATATTGAATTTAGAACATATAATGCAGAACACAGAATTTAGAATATAGAATACTGAATACTGAATATAGAATTAGAATACAGAATGTAGAGCACATAGTATGGAATATAGAATACGGAATGCAGAATATAGTATGTAGAATATAGAATGAAAAACACAAAATGTAGAATAGAATAGAGAATATAGGACACAGAATTTAGAACATGGAATGCAGAACACAGAATTTAGGATATAGAATACAGAATACTGAATATAGAATTTAAAATATAGAATTTAGAACACAGAATATAGAATATAGAATACGGAATGCAGAATAAAGAATACAGAATATAGAATGTAGAACACAGAATATAGAATATGGAAAACAGAATACAGAACCCCGAATTTAGAACTTGTAATGCAGAACACAGAATTTAGACTATAGAATACAGAATACTGAATATAGAATTTAGAATATAGAATGTAGAACACAGAATATAGAATATAAAATACAGAATTTAGAATATGATATGCCGAACACTGAATATTGAAAATAGAATACAGAATACTGAATATAGAATTTAGAACATATAATGCAGAACACAGAATTTAGAATATAGAATACAGAATACTGAATATACAATATAGAACATGGAATGCAGAACACCGAATTTAGTATATAGAATATAGAATACTGAATATAGAATTTAGAATTAAAAATTTAGAACAAAGAATATATACTATAGACTACGGAATGCAAAATATAGTATGTAGAGTATAGAATGAAGAACACATTATATAGAATATACAATAGACAATGTACAACCCAGAATGTAGAACATGTAATGCAGAACACAGAATTTAGAACTTACAATACAGAATACTGAATATAGTATTTAAAATATAGAATGTAGAACACAGAACATAGAATACAGATTATAGAATACAGAATTAAGCACATGGAATGCAGAACACAGAATTTAGAAAATAGTGTATGAATACTGAATATAGAATTTAGCATATAGAATGTAGAACACAGAATATACAATGTAGAGTTCGGAATGCAGAATATAGAATACAGAATATAGAATGTAGAACACAGAATATAGACTAAGGAAAACAGAATACAGAACCCAGAATTTAGAATATGGAATGCAGAACACAGAATTTAGAATATAGAACACAGAATAATGAATATAGAATTTAGAACATAGAATGCAGAACACAGAATTTAGAATATAAAATGTAAACACAGAATATAGAATATAGCATAGAGTATATAGAATT
Source organism: Vicugna pacos (assembly GCF_048564905.1). Taxonomy (NCBI): domain Eukaryota; kingdom Metazoa; phylum Chordata; class Mammalia; order Artiodactyla; family Camelidae; genus Vicugna; species Vicugna pacos. The sequence continues at coordinate 1,068,612 of NW_027328735.1, forward strand.
CAGAATATAGAACATGGAATGCATAACACAGAATTAAGAATATAGAATACAGAATCCTGAATATTGAATTTAGAACATATAATGCAGAACACAGAATTTAGAATATAGAATACTGAATACTGAATATAGAATTAGAATACAGAATGTAGAGCACATAGTATGGAATATAGAATACGGAATGCAGAATATAGTATGTAGAATATAGAATGAAAAACACAAAATATAGAATAGAGTAGAGAATATAGAACTCAGAATTTAGAACATGGAATGCAGAACACAGAATTTAGATTATAGAATACACAATTCTTAATATAGAATTTAGAATATAGAATGTAAAACACAGAATATAGAATATGGAATACGGAATGCAGAATATAGAATGTGGAATATAGAATGAAGAACACAAAATATAGAATATATAAAAGAGAATATAAAACCCAGAATTTAGAAATGGAATGCAGAACACAGAATTTAGAATATATAATACATAATACTGAATACAGAATTTAGAACATATGATGCAGAACACAGAATTTAGAATACAGAAAGCAGAATACTGAATATAGAAATTAGAACATGAAATGCAGAACATAGAACTTAGAATATAGAATAAAAAATACTGAATATAGAATTTAGAAAATAGAATGTAGAACACAGAATATAGAATAGAGAATATAGAACCCAGAATTTAGAACATGGAATGTAGAACACAGAATTTAGAAAATAGAATAGAGAATAATAAAAATAGAATTTAGAATATAGAATGTAGGACACAGAATATAGAATATAGAATAAGGAAAGCAGAATATAGATTACAGAATATAGAATGCAGAACACAGAATATAGAATATGGAAAACAGAATACAGAACCCAGAATTTTGAACATGGAATTCAGAACACAGAATTTAGAATATAGAACACAGAATAATGAATATAGAATTTAGAACATAGAATGCAGAACTCAGAATTTTGACAATAGAATACAGAATAATGAATACAGAATTTAGAATATTGAATGAAGAACACAGATTATAGAATATAGAATACAAAGTATAGAATCCAGAATTTAGAACATTGAATGTAAACACAGAATTTAGAATATATAATACAGAATAGTGAATATAGAATTTAGAACATAAAATGCAGAACACATAATTTAGAATATAGAATATAAAACACTGAAAATAGAATATAGAACATGGAATACTGAACACAGTATTTATAATATAGAATACAGAATACTGGATATAGAATTTAGAACATAGAATGTAGAACACAGAATAGAGAATATAGAATCCAGAATTTAGAACATGATATGCAGAACACTGAATTTAGAAAATAGAATACAGTATACTGAATATAGAATTTAGAACATAGAAAGCAGAACACAGAATTTAGTATATAGAATATGGATTACTGAATATAGAATTTAGAATTAAGAATTTAGAACTCAGAATTTAGAATATAGACAACGGAATGCAAAATATAGTATGTAGAGTATAGAATGAAGAACTCACAATATAGAATATAGAACAGACAATATAGAACCCAGAATTTAGAACATGGAAAGCAGAACAGAGAATTTAGAATATAGAATACAGAATACTGAATATAGAATTTAGAATTTCGAATGTAGAACACAGAATATTGAATATAGAATAGAGAATATAGAATTCAGAATTTAGAATATGGAATGCAGAACACAGAATTTAGAATATAGAATAGGTAATAATGAATATAGAATTTAGAATATTGAATGCAGAAAACAGAATTTAGACAATAGAATACATAATACTGAATATAGAATTTAGAATATAGAATGTAGAACACAGAATATAAAATATAGAATCCAGAATTTAGAAAATGAAATTCAGAACACTGAATCTGGAAAGTAGAATGCAGAATACTGAATATAGAATTTAGAATATAGAATCTGTAACACAGAATATAGAATATAGAATAGAGAATATAGAACCCAGAATTAAGAGCATGGAATGCAGAAAATAGAATTTAGAATATAGAATACAGAATACTGAATATAGAATTGAGAATATAGAATGTAGAACACAGAATATAGAATATACAATAGAGAATATAGAACACAGAATTTAGAACATGGAATGCAGAACACAGAAATTAGAACTTGAATTGCAGAACACAGAATTTTGAATTTACAATACAGAATACAGAATATACAATTTAGAACATAGAATGCAGAACACAGAATGTAGAATACAGAAAACAGAATACTGAATATAGAATTTAGATCATGGAATTCAGAACATAGAATTTAGAATAGAGAAAAAAATATACTGAATATAGAATTTAGAATATAGAATGTAGAACACAGAATATAAAATAGATAATATAGAATCCACAATTTAGAACATGGAATGTAGAACACAGAATATAGTATATAGAATACAGGATACTAAATATAGAATATAGAACATGCAATGCAGAACACAGAATTTAGAATATAGAATACAGAATACTGAATATAGAATTTAGAATATAGAATCTGTAACACAGAATATAGAATATAGAATATAGAATATAGAACCAAGAATTAAGAGCATGGAATGCAGAAAATAAAATTTAGAATATAGAATACAGAATACTGAATATAGAATTTAGAATATAGAATGTAGAACACAGAATATAAAATAGATAATATAGAATCCACAATTTAGAACATGGAATGTAGAACACAGAATATAGTATATAGAATACAGGATACTAAATATAGAATATAGAACATGCAATGCAGAACACAGAATTTAGAATATAGAATACAGAATACTGAATAAAGAATTTAGAATATAGAATCTGTAACACAGAATATAGAATAGAGAATAGAGAATATAGAACCCAGAATTAAGAGCATGGAATGCAGAAAATAAAATTTAGAATATAGAATACAGAATACTGAATATAGAATTTAGAATATAGAATGTAGAACACAGAATATAGAATATACAATAGAGAATATAGAACACAGAATTTAGAACATGGAATGCAGAACACAGAAATTAGAACTTGGATTGCAGAACACAGAATTTTGAATTTACAATACAGAATACAGAATATACAATTTAGAACATAGAACGCAGAACACAGAATGTAGAATACAGAAAACAGAATACTGAATATAGAATTTAGATCATGGAATTCAGAACATAGAATTTAGAATAGAGAAAAAAATATACTGAATATAGAATTTAGAATATAGAATGTAGAACACAGAATATATAATAGAGAATATAGAATCCACAATTTAGAACATGGAATGTAGAACACAGAATTTAGAAAATAGAATACAGAATACTGAAAGTAGAATTTAGAATATAGAATATAGGACACAGCATATAGAATACAGTATACGGGAAGCAGAATATAGAATACAGAATATAGAATGTAGAACACAGAATATAGAATATGGAAAACAGAATACAGAATCCAGAATTTTGAAAATGGAATTCAGAACACAGATTTTTGAATATAGAACACAGAATAATGAACATAGAATTTAGAACATAGAAAGCAGAACACAGAATTTAGACCATATAATGCAGAATACTGAATATAGAATTTCGAATATAGAATGTAAAACACAGAATATATAATATAGAATTCGGAATGCAGAATATAGAATGTAGAACACAGAGTATAGGATATGGAAAACAGAATACAGAACCCAGAATTTATAACCAGGAATGCAGAACACAAAATATAGACTATAGAATACAGAATACTGAATATAGAATTTAGAACATATAATGCAGAGCACAGAATTTAGAATATAGAATACAGAATACTGAATATAGAATATAGAACATGGAATGCAGAACACCGAATTTAGTATATAGAATATAGAATACTGAATATAGAATTTAGAATATAGAATGTAAAACACAGAATATAGAATATAGTATACGGATCAGAATATAGAATGTGGAATATAGAATGAAGAACACAATATATAGAATATATAATAGAGAATATAGAAGCCAAAATTTAGATCATGGAATGCAGAACACAGAATTTAGAATATAGAATACAGCATACTGAATTTAGAATTTTGAATATAGAATGTAGAACACCGAATTCAGAATATAGAATACAGAATACTGAATATAGGAATTAGAATACAGAATATAGAACACAGAACATAGAATATGGAAAATGAATGCAGAATATAAAATGTAGAATATAGAATTAAGAACACAAAATATTGAATATATAAAAGAGAATATAGAACCTAGAATTTAGTAATGGAATGCAGAACACAGAATTTAAATATATAATACAAAATACTGAATATAGAATTTAGAATATAGAATGTAGAACACAAAATAGAGAATATGGAAAACAGAATACAGAACCCAAAATTTAGAACATGGAATGCAGAACACAGAATTTAGATTATAGAATACAGAATACTGAATATAGAATTTAGAATACAGAATATAGAACACAGAACATAGAACATAGAAAATGAATGCAGAATATAGAATGCAGAACACAATATAAATAATATAAAATAGAGAATATAGAACTTAGAATTTAGTAATGGAATGCCGAACCCAGAATTTAGAATACAGAATACGGAATAGTGAATATAGGATTTAGAATATATAATGAAGAACACAGAATATACAATATAGAATACGGAATGCAGAATATAGAATACAGTATATAGAATGTAGAACACAGAATATAGAATATGGAAAACAGAATACACAACCCAGAATTTAGAACATGGGATGCAGAACACAGAATTTAGAATATAGAATGTAGAACACAGAATATAGAATATAGCATAGAGTATATAGAATTCAGAATATAGAACATGGAATGCATAACACAGAATTAAGAATATAGAATACAGAATCCTGAATATTGAATTTAGAACATATAATGCAGAACACAGAATTTAGAATATAGAATACTGAATACTGAATATAGAATTAGAATACAGAATGTAGAGCACATAGTATGGAATATAGAATACGGAATGCAGAATATAGTATGTAGAATATAGAATGAAAAACACAAAATGTAGAATAGAATAGAGAATATAGGACACAGAATTTAGAACATGGAATGCAGAACACAGAATTTAGGATATAGAATACAGAATACTGAATATAGAATTTAAAATATAGAATTTAGAACACAGAATATAGAATATAGAATACGGAATGCAGAATAAAGAATACAGAATATAGAATGTAGAACACAGAATATAGAATATGGAAAACAGAATACAGAACCCCGAATTTAGAACTTGTAATGCAGAACACAGAATTTAGACTATAGAATACAGAATACTGAATATAGAATTTAGAATATAGAATGTAGAACACAGAATATAGAATATAAAATACAGAATTTAGAATATGATATGCCGAACACTGAATATTGAAAATAGAATACAGAATACTGAATATAGAATTTAGAACATATAATGCAGAACACAGAATTTAGAATATAGAATACAGAATACTGAATATACAATATAGAACATGGAATGCAGAACACCGAATTTAGTATATAGAATATAGAATACTGAATATAGAATATAGAATTAAAAATTTAGAACAAAGAATATATACTATAGACTACGGAATGCAAAATATAGTATGTAGAGTATAGAATGAAGAACACATTATATAGAATATACAATAGACAATGTACAACCCAGAATGTAGAACATGTAATGCAGAACACAGAATTTAGAACTTACAATACAGAATACTGACTATAGAATTTAGAATATAGAATGTAGAACACAGAACATAGAATACAGATTATAGAATACAGAATTAAGCACATGGAATGCAGAACACAGAATTTAGAAAATAGTGTATGAATACTGAATATAGAATTTAGCATATAGAATGTATAACACAGAATATACAATGTAGAGTTCGGAATGCAGAATATAGAATACAGAATATAGAATGTAGAACACAGAATATAGACTATGGAAAACAGAATACAGAACCCAGAATTTAGAATATGGAATGCAGAACACAGAATTTAGAATATAGAACACAGAATAATGAAAATAGAATTTAGAACATAGAATGCAGAACACAGAATTTAGAATATAAAATGTAGAACACCGAATATAGAATATAGCATAGAGGATATAGAATTCAGAATATAGAACATGGAATGCATAACACAGAATTAAGAATATAGAATACAGAATCCTGAATATTGAATTTAGAACATATAAAGCAGAACACAGAATTTAGAATATAGAATACTCCATACTGAATATAGAATTAGAATACAGAATGTAGAGCACACAGTATGGAATATAGAATACGGGATTCAGAATATAGTATGTAGAATATAGAATGGAAAACACAAAATGTAGAATAGAATAGAGAATATAGGACACAGAATTTAGAACATGGAATGCAGAACACAGAATTTAGGATATAGAATACAGAATACTGAATATAGAATTTAAAATATAGAATTTAGAACACAGAATATAGAATATAGAATACGGAATGCAGAATAAAGAATACAGAATATAGAATGTAGAACACAGAATATAGAATATGGAAAACAGAATACAGAACCCCGAATTTCGAACTTGTAATGCAGAACACAGAATTTAGACTATAGAATACAGAATACTGAATATAGAATTTAGAATAATGAATGTAGAACACAGAATAAAGAATATAAAATACAGAATTTAGAATATGATATGCCGAACACTGAATATTGAAAATAGAATACAGAATACTGAATATAGGATTTAGAACATATAATGCAGAACACAGAATTTAGAATATAGAATACAGAATACTGAATATAGAATATAGAACATGGAATGCAGAACACCGAATTTAGTATATAGAATATAGAATACTGAATATCGAATTTAGAATTAAAAATTTAGAACAAAGAATATATACTATAGACTACGGAATGCAAAATATAGTATGTAGAGTATAGAATGAAAATCACATTATATAGAATATACAATAAGCAATGTACAACCCAGAATGCAGAACATGTAATGCAGAACACAGAATTTAGAACTTACAATACAGAATACTGAATATAGAATTTAGAATATAGAATGTAGAACACAGAACATAGAATACTGATTATAGAATACAGAATTAAGCACATGGAATGCAGAACACAGAATTTAGAAAATAGTGTATGAATACTGAATATAGAATTTAGCATATAGAATGTAGAACACAGAATATACAATGTAGAATTCGGAATGCAGAATATAGAATACAGAATATAGAATGTAGAACACAGAATATAGACTATGGAAAACAGAATACAGAACCCAGAATTTAGAATATGGAATGCAGAACACAGAATTTAGAATATAGAACACAGAATATTGAATATAGAATTTAGAACATAGAATGCAGAACACAGAATTTAGAATATAAAATGTAGAACACAGAATATAGAATATAGCATAGAGTATATAGAATTCAGAATATAGAACATGGAATGCATAACACAGAATTAAGAATATAGAATACAGAATCCTGAATATTGAATTTAGAACATATAATGCAGAACACAGAATTTAGAATATAGAATACTGAATACTGAATATAGAATTAGAATACAGAATGTAGAGCACATAGTATGGAATATAGAATACGGAATGCAGAATATAGTATGTAGAATATAGAATGAAAAACACAAAATTTAGAATAGAGTAGAGAATATAGAACTCAGAATTTAGAACATGGAATGCAGAACACAGAATTTAGATTCTAGAATACACAATTCTTAATATAGAATTTAGAATATAGAATGTAAAACACAGAATATAGAATATGGAATACGGAATGCAGAATATAGAATGTGGAATATAGAATGAAGAACACAAAGTATAGAATATATAAAAGAGAATATAAAACCCAGAATTTAGAAATGGAATGCAGAACACAGAATTTAGAATATATAATACATAATACTGAATACAGAATTTAGAACATATGATGCAGAACACAGAATTTAGAATACAGAAAGCAGAATACTGAATATAGAAATTAGAACATGAAATGCAGAACATAGAACTTAGAATATAGAATAAAAAATACTGAATATAGAATTTAGAAAATAGAATGTAGAACACAGAATATAGAATAGAGAATATAGAACCCAGAATTTAGAACATGGAATGTAGAACACAGAATTTAGAAAATAGAATAGAGAATAATAAAAATAGAATTTAGAATATAGAATGTAGGACACAGAATATAGAATATAGAATAAGGAAAGCAGAATATAGATTACAGAATATAGAATGCAGAACACAGAATATAGAATATGGAAAACAGAATACAGAACCCAGAATTTTGAACATGGAATTCAGAACACAGAATTTAGAATATAGAACACAGAATAATGAATATAGAATTTAGAACATAGAATGCAGAACTCAGAATTTTGACAATAGAATACAGAATAATGAATACAGAATTTAGAATATTGAATGAAGAACACAGATTATAGAATATAGAATACAAAGTATAGAATCCAGAATTTAGAACATTGAATGCAAACACAGAATTTAGAATATATAATACAGAATAGTGAATATAGAATTTAGAACATAAAATGCAGAACACATAATTTAGAATATAGAATATAAAACACTGAAAATAGAATATAGAACATGGAATGCTGAACACAGTATTTAGAATATAGAATACAGAATACTGGATATAGAATTTAGAACATAGAATGTAGAACACAGAATAGAGAATATAGAATCCAGAATTTAGAACATGATATGCAGAACACTGAATTTAGAAAATAGAATACAGTATACTGAATATAGAATTTAGAACATATAAAGCAGAACACAGAATTTAGTATATAGAATATGGATTACTGAATATAGAATTTAGAATTAAGAATTAAGAACTCAGAATTTAGAATATAGACAATGGAATGCAAAATATAGTATGTAGAGTATAGAATGAAGAACTCACAATATAGAATATAGAACAGACAATATAGAACCCAGAATTTAGAACATGGAAAGCAGAACAGAGAATTTAGAATATAGAATACAGAATACTGTATATAGAATTTAGAATTTCGAATGTAGAACACAGAATATTGAATATAGAATAGAGAATATAGAATTCAGAATTTAGAATATGGAATGCAGAACACAGAATTTAGAATATAGAATAGGTAATAATGAATATAGAATTTAGAATATTGAATGCAGAAAACAGAATTTAGACAATAGAATACATAATACTGAATATAGAATTTAGAATATAGAATGTAGAACACAGAATATAAAATATAGAATCCAGAATTTAGAAAATGAAATTCAGAACACTGAATCTGGAAAGTAGAATGCAGAATACTGAATATAGAATTTAGAATATAGAATGCAGAACACAGAATTTATTATAAAGACTATAGAATACTGAATATAGAATTTAGAATTTAGAACTTAGAACTCAGAATTTAGAATATAGAATACGGAATGCAAAATATTGTATGTAGAGTATAGAATGAAGAACACAAAATATCGAATATAGAATAGAGGATATAGAACACAGAATTTAGAACATGGAACGCTGAACACAGAATATAGAAAATAGAATACAGAATTCTGAATATAGAATTTAGAATATAGAATGTAGAACACAGAATATAGAATACAGGATACTAAATATAGAATATAGAACATGCAATGCAGAACACAGAATTTAGAATATAGAATACAGAATACTGAATATAGAATTTAGAATATAGAATCTGTAACACAGAATATAGAATATAGAATAGAGAATATAGAACCCAGATTTAAGAGCATGGAATGCAGAAAATAGAATTTAGAATATAGAATACAGAATACTGAATATAGAATTGAGAATATAGAATGTAGAACACAGAATATAGAATATACAATAGAGAATATAGAACACAGAATTTAGAACATGGAATGCAGAACACAGAAATTAGAACTTGAATTGCAGAACACAGAATATTGAATTTACAATACAGAATACAGAATATACAATTTAGAACATAGAATGCAGAACACAGAATGTAGAATACAGAAAACAGAATACTGAATATAGAATTTAGATCATGGAATTCAGAACATAGAATTTAGAATAGAGAAAAAAATATACTGAATATAGAATTTAGAATATAGAATGTAGAACACAGAATATATAATAGAGAATATAGAACACAGAATTTAGAACATGGAGTGTAGAACACAGAATTTAGAAAATAGAATAGAGAATAATAAAAATAGAATTTAGAATATAGAATGTAGGACACAGAATATAGAATATACAATAAGGAAAGCAGAATATAGATTACAGAATATAGAATGTAGAACACAGAATATAGAATATGGAAAACAGAATACAGAACCCAGAATTTTGAACATGGAATTCAGAACACAGAATTTAGAATATAGAACACAGAATAATGAATATAGAATTTAGAACATAGAATGCAGAACTCAGAATTTTGACAATAGAATACAGAATAATGAATACAGAATTTAGAATATTGAATGAAGAACACAGATTATAGAATATAGAATACAAAGTATAGAATCCAGAATTTAGAACATTGAATGCAAACACAGAATTTAGAATATATAATACAGAATAGTGAATATAGAATTTAGAACATAAAATGCAGAACTCAGAATTTTGACAATAGAATACAGAATAATGAATACAGAATTTAGAATATTGAATGAAGAACACAGATTATTGAATATAGAATACAAAGTATAGAATCCAGAGTTTAGAACATTGAATGCAAACACAGAATTTAGAATATATAATACAGAATAGTGAATATAGAATTTAGAACATAAAATGCAGAACACATAATTTAGAATATAGAATATAAAACACTGAAAATAGAATATAGAACATGGAATGCTGAACACAGTATTTAGAATATAGAATACAGAATACTGGATATAGAATATAGAACATAGAATGTAGAACACAGAATAGAGAATATAGAATCCAGAAATTAGGACATGATATGCAGAACACTGAATTTAGAAAATAGAATACAGTATACTGAATATAGAATTTAGAACATAGAAAGCAGAACACAGAATTTAGTATATAGTATATGGATTACTGAATATAGAATTTAGAATTAAGAATTTAGAACTCAGAATTTAGAATATAGACAACGGAATGCAAAATATAGTATGTAGAGTATAGAATGAAGAACTCACAATATAGAATATAGAACAGACAATATAGAACCCAGAATTTAGAACATGGAAAGCAGAACAGAGAATTTAGAATATAGAATACAGAATACTGAATATAGAATTTAGAATTTCGAATGTAGAACACAGAATATTGAATATAGAATAGAGAATATAGAATTCAGAATTTAGAATATGGAATGCAGAACACAGAATTTAGAATATAGAATAGGTAATAATGAATATAGAATTTAGAATATTGAATGCAGAAAACAGAATTTAGACAATAGAATACATAATACTGAATATAGAATTTAGAATATAGAATGTAGAACACAGAATATAAAATATAGAATCCAGAATTTAGAAAATGAAATTCAGAACACTGAATCTGGAAAGTAGAATGCAGAATACTGAATATAGAATTTAGAATATAGAATGCAGAACACAGAATTTATTATAAAGACTATAGAATACTGAATATAGAATTTAGAATTTAGAACTTAGAACTCAGAATTTAGAATATAGAATACGGAATGCAAAATATTGTATGTAGAGTATAGAATGAAGAACACACAATATCGAATATAGAATAGAGGATATAGAACACAGAATTTAGAACATGGAACGCTGAACACAGAATATAGAAAATAGAATACAGAATTCTGAATATAGAATTTAGAATATAGAATGTAGAACACAGAATATAGAATACAGGATACTAAATATAGAATATAGAACATGCAATGCAGAACACAGAATTTAGAATATAGAATACAGAATACTTAATATAGAATTTAGAATATAGAATCTGTAACACAGAATATAGAATATAGAATAGAGAATATAGAACCCAGATTTAAGAGCATGGAATGCAGAAAATAGAATTTAGAATATAGAATACAGAATACTGAATATAGAATTGAGAATATAGAATGTAGAACACAGAATATAGAATATACAATAGAGAATATAGAACACAGAATTTAGAACATGGAATGCAGAACACAGAAATTAGAACTTGAATTGCAGAACACAGAATTTTGAATTTACAATACAGAATACAGAATATACAATTTAGAACATAGAATGCAGAACACAGAATGTAGAATACAGAAAACAGAATACTGAATATAGAATTTAGATCATGGAATTCAGAACATAGAATTTAGAATAGAGAAAAAAATATACTGAATATAGAATTTAGAATATAGAATGTAGAACACAGAATATAAAATAGATAATATAGAATCCACAATTTAGAACATGGAATGTAGAACACAGAATATAGTATATAGAATACAGGATACTAAATATAGAATATAGAACATGCAATGCAGAACACAGAATTTAGAATATAGAATACAGAATACTGAATATAGAATTTAGAATATAGAATCTGTAACACAGAATATAGAATATAGAATATAGAATATAGAACCCAGAATTAAGAGCATGGAATGCAGAAAATAAAATTTAGAATATAGAATACAGAATACTGAATATAGAATTTAGAATATAGAATGTAGAACACAGAATATAGAATATACAATAGAGAATATAGAACACAGAATTTAGAACATGGAATGCAGAACACAGAAATTAGAACTTGAATTGCAGAACACAGAATTTTGAATTTACAATACAGAATACAGAATATACAATTTAGAACATAGAACGCAGAACACAGAATGTAGAATACAGATAACAGAATACTGAATATAGAATTTAGATCATGGAATTCAGAACATAGAATTTAGAATAGAGAAAAAAATATACTGAATATAGAATTTAGAATATAGAATGTAGAACACAGAATATATAATAGAGAATATAGAATCCACAATTTAGAACATGGAATGTAGAACACAGAATTTAGAAAATAGAATACAGAATACTGAAAATAGAATTTAGAATATAGAATATAGGACACAGCATATAGAATATAGTATACGGGAAGCAGAATATAGAATACAGAATATAGAATGTAGAACACAGAATATAGAATATGGAAAACAGAATACAGAATCCAGAATTTTGAAAATGGAATTCAGAACACAGATTTTTGAATATAGAACACAGAATAATGAACATAGAATTTAGAACATAGAAAGCAGAACACAGAATTTAGACCATATAATACAGAATACTGAATATAGAATTTCGAATATAGAATGTAAAACACAGAATATATAATATAGAATTCGGAATGCAGAATATAGAATGTAGAACACAGAGTATAGGATATGGAAAACAGAATACAGAACCCAGAATTTATAACATGGAATGCAGAACACAAAATATAGACTATAGAATACAGAATACTGAATATAGAATTTAGAACATATAATGCAGACCACAGAATTTAGAATATAGAATACAGAATACTGAATATAGAATATAGAATATGGAATGCAGAACACCGAATTTAGTATATAGAATATAGAATACTGAATATAGAATTTAGAATATAGAATGTAAAACACAGAATATAGAATATAGTATACGGATCAGAATATAGAATGTGGAATATAGAATGAAGAACACAATATATAGAATATATAATAGAGAATATAGAAGCCAAAATTTAGATCATGGAATGCAGAACACAGAATTTAGAATATAGAATACAGCATACTGAATTTAGAATTTTGAATATAGAATGTAGAACACCGAATTCAGAATATAGAATACAGAATACTGAATATAGGAATTAGAATACAGAATATAGAACACAGAACATAGAATATGGAAAATGAATACAGAATATAAAATGTAGAATATAGAATTAAGAACACAAAATATTGAATATATAAAAGAGAATATAGAACCTAGAATTTAGTAATGGAATGCAGAACACAGAATTTAAATATATAATACAAAATACTGAATATAGAATTTAGAATATAGAATGTAGAACACAAAATAGAGAATATGGAAAACAGAATACAGAACCCAAAATTTAGAACATGGAATGCAGAACACAGAATGTAGAATACAGATAACAGAATACTGAATATAGAATTTAGATCATGGAATTCAGAACATAGAATTTAGAATAGAGAAAAAAATATACTGAATATAGAATTTAGAATATAGAATGTAGAACACAGAATATATAATAGAGAATATAGAACACAGAATTTAGAACATGGAGTGTAGAACACAGAATTTAGAAAATAGAATAGAGAATAATAAAAATAGAATTTAGAATATAGAATGTAGGACACAGAATATAGAATATACAATAAGGAAAGCAGAATATAGATTACAGAATATAGAATGTAGAACACAGAATATAGAATATGGAAAACAGAATACAGAACCCAGAATTTTGAACATGGAATTCAGAACACAGAATTTAGAATATAGAACACAGAATAATGAATATAGAATTTAGAACATAGAATGCAGAACTCAGAATTTTGACAATAGAATACAGAATAATGAATACAGAATTTAGAATATTGAATGAAGAACACAGATTATAGAATATAGAATACAAAGTATAGAATCCAGAATTTAGAACATTGAATGCAAACACAGAATTTAGAATATATAATACAGAATAGTGAATATAGAATTTAGAACATAAAATGCAGAACTCAGAATTTTGACAATAGAATACAGAATAATGAATACAGAATTTAGAATATTGAATGAAGAACACAGATTATTGAATATAGAATACAAAGTATAGAATCCAGAGTTTAGAACATTGAATGCAAACACAGAATTTAGAATATATAATACAGAATAGTGAATATAGAATTTAGAACATAAAATGCAGAACACATAATTTAGAATATAGAATATAAAACACTGAAAATAGAATATAGAACATGGAATGCTGAACACAGTATTTAGAATATAGAATACAGAATACTGGATATAGAATATAGAACATAGAATGTAGAACACAGAATAGAGAATATAGAATCCAGAAATTAGGACATGATATGCAGAACACTGAATTTAGAAAATAGAATACAGTATACTGAATATAGAATTTAGAACATAGAAAGCAGAACACAGAATTTAGTATATAGTATATGGATTACTGAATATAGAATTTAGAATTAAGAATTTAGAACTCAGAATTTAGAATATAGACAACGGAATGCAAAATATAGTATGTAGAGTATAGAATGAAGAACTCACAATATAGAATATAGAACAGACAATATAGAACCCAGAATTTAGAACATGGAAAGCAGAACAGAGAATTTAGAATATAGAATACAGAATACTGAATATAGAATTTAGAATTTCGAATGTAGAACACAGAATATTGAATATAGAATAGAGAATATAGAATTCAGAATTTAGAATATGGAATGCAGAACACAGAATTTAGAATATAGAATAGGTAATAATGAATATAGAATTTAGAATATTGAATGCAGAAAACAGAATTTAGACAATAGAATACATAATACTGAATATAGAATTTAGAATATAGAATGTAGAACACAGAATATAAAATATAGAATCCAGAATTTAGAAAATGAAATTCAGAACACTGAATCTGGAAAGTAGAATGCAGAATACTGAATATAGAATTTAGAATATAGAATGCAGAACACAGAATTTATTATAAAGACTATAGAATACTGAATATAGAATTTAGAATTTAGAACTTAGAACTCAGAATTTAGAATATAGAATACGGAATGCAAAATATTGTATGTAGAGTATAGAATGAAGAACACACAATATCGAATATAGAATAGAGGATATAGAACACAGAATTTAGAACATGGAACGCTGAACACAGAATATAGAAAATAGAATACAGAATTCTGAATATAGAATTTAGAATATAGAATGTAGAACACAGAATATAGAATACAGGATACTAAATATAGAATATAGAACATGCAATGCAGAACACAGAATTTAGAATATAGAATACAGAATACTTAATATAGAATTTAGAATATAGAATCTGTAACACAGAATATAGAATATAGAATAGAGAATATAGAACCCAGATTTAAGAGCATGGAATGCAGAAAATAGAATTTAGAATATAGAATACAGAATACTGAATATAGAATTGAGAATATAGAATGTAGAACACAGAATATAGAATATACAATAGAGAATATAGAACACAGAATTTAGAACATGGAATGCAGAACACAGAAATTAGAACTTGAATTGCAGAACACAGAATTTTGAATTTACAATACAGAATACAGAATATACAATTTAGAACATAGAATGCAGAACACAGAATGTAGAATACAGAAAACAGAATACTGAATATAGAATTTAGATCATGGAATTCAGAACATAGAATTTAGAATAGAGAAAAAAATATACTGAATATAGAATTTAGAATATAGAATGTAGAACACAGAATATAAAATAGATAATATAGAATCCACAATTTAGAACATGGAATGTAGAACACAGAATATAGTATATAGAATACAGGATACTAAATATAGAATATAGAACATGCAATGCAGAACACAGAATTTAGAATATAGAATACAGAATACTGAATATAGAATTTAGAATATAGAATCTGTAACACAGAATATAGAATATAGAATATAGAATATAGAACCCAGAATTAAGAGCATGGAATGCAGAAAATAAAATTTAGAATATAGAATACAGAATACTGAATATAGAATTTAGAATATAGAATGTAGAACACAGAATATAGAATATACAATAGAGAATATAGAACACAGAATTTAGAACATGGAATGCAGAACACAGAAATTAGAACTTGAATTGCAGAACACAGAATTTTGAATTTACAATACAGAATACAGAATATACAATTTAGAACATAGAACGCAGAACACAGAATGTAGAATACAGATAACAGAATACTGAATATAGAATTTAGATCATGGAATTCAGAACATAGAATTTAGAATAGAGAAAAAAATATACTGAATATAGAATTTAGAATATAGAATGTAGAACACAGAATATATAATAGAGAATATAGAATCCACAATTTAGAACATGGAATGTAGAACACAGAATTTAGAAAATAGAATACAGAATACTGAAAATAGAATTTAGAATATAGAATATAGGACACAGCATATAGAATATAGTATACGGGAAGCAGAATATAGAATACAGAATATAGAATGTAGAACACAGAATATAGAATATGGAAAACAGAATACAGAATCCAGAATTTTGAAAATGGAATTCAGAACACAGATTTTTGAATATAGAACACAGAATAATGAACATAGAATTTAGAACATAGAAAGCAGAACACAGAATTTAGACCATATAATACAGAATACTGAATATAGAATTTCGAATATAGAATGTAAAACACAGAATATATAATATAGAATTCGGAATGCAGAATATAGAATGTAGAACACAGAGTATAGGATATGGAAAACAGAATACAGAACCCAGAATTTATAACATGGAATGCAGAACACAAAATATAGACTATAGAATACAGAATACTGAATATAGAATTTAGAACATATAATGCAGACCACAGAATTTAGAATATAGAATACAGAATACTGAATATAGAATATAGAATATGGAATGCAGAACACCGAATTTAGTATATAGAATATAGAATACTGAATATAGAATTTAGAATATACAATGTAAAACACAGAATATAGAATATAGTATACGGATCAGAATATAGAATGTGGAATATAGAATGAAGAACACAATATATAGAATATATAATAGAGAATATAGAAGCCAAAATTTAGATCATGGAATGCAGAACACAGAATTTAGAATATAGAATACAGCATACTGAATTTAGAATTTTGAATATAGAATGTAGAACACCGAATTCAGAATATAGAATACAGAATACTGAATATAGGAATTAGAATACAGAATATAGAACACAGAACATAGAATATGGAAAATGAATACAGAATATCAAATGTAGAATATAGA
Source organism: Vicugna pacos (assembly GCF_048564905.1). Lineage (NCBI taxonomy): Eukaryota > Metazoa > Chordata > Mammalia > Artiodactyla > Camelidae > Vicugna > Vicugna pacos. Next base: position 1,086,772 of record NW_027328735.1, read on the forward strand.
ATTAAGAACACAAAATATTGAATATATAAAAGAGAATATAGAACCTAGAATTTAGTAATGGAATGCAGAACACAGAATTTAAATATATAATACAAAATACTGAATATAGAATTTAGAATATAGAATGTAGAACACAAAATAGAGAATATGGAAAACAGAATACAGAACCCAAAATTTAGAACATGGAATGCAGAACACAGAATTTAGATTATAGAATACAGAATACTGAATATAGAATTTAGAATACAGAATATAGAACACAGAACATAGAACATAGAAAATGAATGCAGAATATAGAATGCAGAACACAATATAAATAATATAAAATAGAGAATATAGAACTTAGAATTTAGTAATGGAATGCCGAACCCAGAATTTAGAATACAGAATACGGAATAGTGAATATAGGATTTAGAATATATAATGAAGAACACAGAATATACAATATAGAATACGGAATGCAGAATATAGAATACAGTATATAGAATGTAGAACACAGAATATAGAATATGGAAAACAGAATACACAACCCAGAATTTAGAACATGGGATGCAGAACACAGAATTTAGAATATAGAATGTAGAACACAGAATATAGAATATAGCATAGAGTATATAGAATTCAGAATATAGAACATGGAATGCATAACACAGAATTAAGAATATAGAATACAGAATCCTGAATATTGAATTTAGAACATATAATGCAGAACACAGAATTTAGAATATAGAATACTGAATACTGAATATAGAATTAGAATACAGAATGTAGAGCACATAGTATGGAATATAGAATACGGAATGCAGAATATAGTATGTAGAATATAGAATGGAAAACACAAAATGTAGAATAGAATAGAGAATATAGGACACAGAATTTAGAACATGGAATGCAGAACACAGAATTTAGGATATAGAATACAGAATACTGAATATAGAATTTAAAATATAGAATTTAGAACACAGAATATAGAATATAGAATACGGAATGCAGAATAAAGAATACAGAATATAGAATGTAGAACACAGAATATAGAATATGGAAAACAGAATACAGAACCCCGAATTTAGAACTTGTAATGCAGAACACAGAATTTAGACTATAGAATACAGAATACTGAATATAGAATTTAGAATATAGAATGTAGAACACAGAATATAGAATATAAAATACAGAATTTAGAATATGATATGCCGAACACTGAATATTGAAAATAGAATACAGAATACTGAATATAGAATTTAGAACATATAATGCAGAACACAGAATTTAGAATATAGAATACAGAATACTGAATATACAATATAGAACATGGAATGCAGAACACCGAATTTAGTATATAGAATATAGAATACTGAATATAGAATTTAGAATTAAAAATTTAGAACAAAGAATATATACTATAGACTACGGAATGCAAAATATTGTATGTAGAGTATAGAATGAAGAACACATTATATAGAATATACAATAGACAATGTACAACCCAGAATGTAGAACATGTAATGCAGAACACAGAATTTAGAACTTACAATACAGAATACTGAATATAGTATTTAAAATATAGAATGTAGAACACAGAACATAGAATACAGATTATAGAATACAGAATTAAGCACATGGAATGCAGAACACAGAATTTAGAAAATAGTGTATGAATACTGAATATAGAATTTAGCATATAGAATGTAGAACACAGAATATACAATGTAGAGTTTGGAATGCAGAATATAGAATACAGAATATAGAATGTAGAACACAGAATATAGACTAAGGAAAACAGAATACAGAACCCAGAATTTAGAATATGGAATGCAGAACACAGAATTTAGAATATAGAACACAGAATAATGAATATAGAATTTAGAACATAGAATGCAGAACACAGAATTTAGAATATAAAATGTAAACACAGAATATAGAATATAGCATAGAGTATATAGAATTCAGAATATAGAACATGGAATGCATAACACAGAATTAAGAATATAGAATACAGAATCCTGAATATTGAATTTAGAACATATAATGCAGAACACAGAATTTAGAATATAGAATACTGAATACTGAATATAGAATTAGAATACAGAATGTAGAGCACATAGTATGGAATATAGAATACGGAATGCAGAATATAGTATGTAGAATATAGAATGAAAAACACAAAATATAGAATAGAGTAGAGAATATAGAACTCAGAATTTAGAACATGGAATGCAGAACACAGAATTTAGATTATAGAATACACAATTCTTAATATAGAATTTAGAATATAGAATGTAAAACACAGAATATAGAATATGGAATACGGAATGCAGAATATAGAATGTGGAATATAGAATGAAGAACACAAAATATAGAATATATAAAAGAGAATATAAAACCCAGAATTTAGAAATGGAATGCAGAACACAGAATTTAGAATATATAATACATAATACTGAATACAGAATTTAGAACATATGATGCAGAACACAGAATTTAGAATACAGAAAGCAGAATACTGAATATAGAAATTAGAACATGAAATGCAGAACATAGAACTTAGAATATAGAATAAAAAATACTGAATATAGAATTTAGAAAATAGAATGTAGAACACAGAATATAGAATAGAGAATATAGAACCCAGAATTTAGAACATGGAATGTAGAACACAGAATTTAGAAAATAGAATAGAGAATAATAAAAATAGAATTTAGAATATAGAATGTAGGACACAGAATATAGAATATAGAATAAGGAAAGCAGAATATAGATTACAGAATATAGAATGCACAACACAGAATATAGAATATGGAAAACAGAATACAGAACCCAGAATTTTGAACATGGAATTCAGAACACAGAATTTAGAATATAGAACACAGAATAATGAATATAGAATTTAGAACATAGAATGCAGAACTCAGAATTTTGACAATAGAATACAGAATAATGAATACAGAATTTAGAATATTGAATGAAGAACACAGATTATAGAATATAGAATACAAAGTATAGAATCCAGAATTTAGAACATTGAATGCAAACACAGAATTTAGAATATATAATACAGAATAGTGAATATAGAATTTAGAACATAAAATGCAGAACACATAATTTAGAATATAGAATATAAAACACTGAAAATAGAATATAGAACATGGAATACTGAACACAGTATTTATAATATAGAATACAGAATACTGGATATAGAATTTAGAACATAGAATGTAGAACACAGAATAGAGAATATAGAATCCAGAATTTAGAACATGATATGCAGAACACTGAATTTAGAAAATAGAATACAGTATACTGAATATAGAATTTAGAACATAGAAAGCAGAACACAGAATTTAGTATATAGAATATGGATTACTGAATATAGAATTTAGAATTAAGAATTTAGAACTCAGAATTTAGAATATAGACAACGGAATGCAAAATATAGTATGTAGAGTATAGAATGAAGAACTCACAATATAGAATATAGAACAGACAATATAGAACCCAGAATTTAGAACATGGAAAGCAGAACAGAGAATTTAGAATATAGAATACAGAATACTGAATATAGAATTTAGAATTTCGAATGTAGAACACAGAATATTGAATATAGAATAGAGAATATAGAATTCAGAATTTAGAATATGGAATGCAGAACACAGAATTTAGAATATAGAATAGGTAATAATGAATATAGAATTTAGAATATTGAATGCAGAAAACAGAATTTAGACAATAGAATACATAATACTGAAAATAGAATTTAGAATATAGAATGTAGAACACAGAATATAAAATATAGAATCCAGAATTTAGAAAATGAAATTCAGAACACTGAATCTGGAAAGTAGAATGCAGAATACTGAATATAGAATTTAGAATATAGAATCTGTAACACAGAATATAGAATATAGAATAGAGAATATAGAACCCAGAATTAAGAGCATGGAATGCAGAAAATAGAATTTAGAATATAGAATACAGAATACTGAATATAGAATTGAGAATATAGAATGTAGAACACAGAATATAGAATATACAATAGAGAATATAGAACACAGAATTTAGAACATGGAATGCAGAACACAGAAATTAGAACTTGAATTGCAGAACACAGAATTTTGAATTTACAATACAGAATACAGAATATACAATTTAGAACATAGAATGCAGAACACAGAATGTAGAATACAGAAAACAGAATACTGAATATAGAATTTAGATCATGGAATTCAGAACATAGAATTTAGAATAGAGAAAAAAATATACTGAATATAGAATTTAGAATATAGAATGTAGAACACAGAATATAAAATAGATAATATAGAATCCACAATTTAGAACATGGAATGTAGAACACAGAATATAGTATATAGAATACAGGATACTAAATATAGAATATAGAACATGCAATGCAGAACACAGAATTTAGAATATAGAATACAGAATACTGAATATAGAATTTAGAATATAGAATCTGTAACACAGAATATAGAATATAGAATATAGAATATAGAACCCAGAATTAAGAGCATGGAATGCAGAAAATAAAATTTAGAATATAGAATACAGAATACTGAATATAGAATTTAGAATATAGAATGTAGAACACAGAATATAGTATATACAATAGAGTATATAGAACACAGAATTTAGAACATGGAATGCAGAACACAGAAATTAGAACTTGAATTGCAGAACACAGAATTTTGAATTTACAATACAGAATACAGAATATACAATTTAGAACATAGAACGCAGAACACAGAATGTAGAATACAGATAACAGAATACTGAATATAGAATTTAGATCATGGAATTCAGAACATAGAATTTAGAATAGAGAAAAAAATATACTGAATATAGAATTTAGAATATAGAATGTAGAACACAGAATATATAATAGAGAATATAGAATCCACAATTTAGAACATGGAATGTAGAACACAGAATTTAGAAAATAGAATACAGAATACTGAAAATAGAATTTAGAATATAGAATATAGGACACAGCATATAGAATATAGTATACGGGAAGCAGAATATAGAATACAGAATATAGAATGTAGAACACAGAATATAGAATATGGAAAACAGAATACAGAATCCAGAATTTTGAAAATGGAATTCAGAACACAGATTTTTGAATATAGAACACAGAATAATGAACATAGAATTTAGAACATAGAAAGCAGAACACAGAATTTAGACCATATAATACAGAATACTGAATATAGAATTTCGAATATAGAATGTAAAACACAGAATATATAATATAGAATTCGGAATGCAGAATATAGAATGTAGAACACAGAGTATAGGATATGGAAAACAGAATACAGAACCCAGAATTTATAACATGGAATGCAGAACACAAAATATAGACTATAGAATACAGAATACTGAATATAGAATTTAGAACATATAATGCAGACCACAGAATTTAGAATATACAATACAGAATACTGAATATAGAATATAGAACATGGAATGCAGAACACCGAATTTAGTATATAGAATATAGAATACTGAATATAGAATTTAGAATATAGAATGTAAAACACAGAATATAGAATATAGTATACGGATCAGAATATAGAATGTGGAATATAGAATGAAGAACACAATATATAGAATATAAAATAGAGAATATAGAAGCCAAAATTTAGATCATGGAATGCAGAACACAGAATTTAGAATATAGAATACAGCATACTGAATTTAGAATTTTGAATATAGAATGTAGAACACCGAATTCAGAATATAGAATACAGAATACTGAATATAGGAATTAGAATACAGAATATAGAACACAGAACATAGAATATGGAAAATGAATGCAGAATATAAAATGTAGAATATAGAATTAAGAACACAAAATATTGAATATATAAAAGAGAATATAGAACCTAGAATTTAGTAATGGAATGCACAACACAGAATTTAAATATATAATACAAAATACTGAATATAGAATTTAGAATATAGAATGTAGAACACAAAATAGAGAATATGGAAAACAGAATACAGAACCCAAAATTTAGAACATGGAATGCAGAACACAGAATTTAGATTATAGAATACAGAATACTGAATATAGAATTTAGAATACAGAATATAGAACACAGAACATAGAACATAGAAAATGAATGCAGAATATAGAATGCAGAACACAATATAAATAATATAAAATAGAGAATATAGAACTTAGAATTTAGTAATGGAATGCCGAACCCAGAATTTAGAATACAGAATACGGAATAGTGAATATAGGATTTAGAATATATAATGAAGAACACAGAATATACAATATAGAATACGGAATGCAGAATATAGAATACAGTATATAGAATGTAGAACACAGAATCTAGAATATGGAAAACAGAATACACAACCCAGAATTTAGAACATGGGATGCAGAACACAGAATTTAGAATATAGAATGTAGAACACAGAATATAGAATATAGCATAGAAGATATAGAATTCAGAATATAGAACATGGAATGCATAACACAGAATTAAGAATATAGAATACAGAATCCTGAATATTGAATTTAGAACATATAATGCAGAACACAGAATTTAGAATATAGAATACTGAATACTAAATATAGAATTAGAATACCGAATGTAGAGCACATAGTATGGAATATAGAATACGGAATGCAGAATATAGTATGTAGAATATAGAATGGAAAACACAAAATGTAGAATAGAATAGAGAATATAGGACACAGAATTAAGAACATGGAATGCAGAACACAGAATTTAGGATTTAGAATACAGAATACTGAATATAGAATTTAAAATATAGAATTTAGAACACAGAATATAGAATATAGAATACGGAATGCAGAATAAAGAATACAGAATATAGAATATAGAACACAGAATATAGAATATGGAAAACAGAATACAGAACCCCGAATTTAGAACTTGTAATGCAGAACACAGAATTTAGACTATAGAATACAGAATACTGAATATAGAATTTAGAATATAGAATGTAGAACACAGAATATAGAATATAAAATACAGAATTTAGAATATGATATGCCGAACACTGAATATTGAAAATAGAATACAGAATACTGAATATAGAATTTAGAACATATAATGCAGAACACAGAATTTAGAATATAGAATACAGAATACTGAATATAGAATATAGAACATGGAATGCAGAACACCGAATTTAGTATATAGAATATAGAATACTTAATATAGAATTTACAATTAAAAATTTAGAACAAAGAATATATACTATAGACTACGGAATGCAAAATATAGTATGTAGAGTATAGAATGAAAAACACATTATATAGAATATACAATAGACAATGTACAACCCAGAATGTAGAACATGTAAAGCAGAACACAGAATTTAGAACTTACAATACAGAATACTGAATATAGAATTTAGAATATAGCATGTAGAACACAGAACATAGAATACAGATTATAGAATACAGAATTAAGCACATGGAATGCAGAACACAGAATTTAGAAAATAGTGTATGAATACTGAATATAGAATTTAGCATATAGAATGTAGAACACAGAATATAGACTATGGAAAACAGAATACAGAACCCAGAATTTAGAATATGGAATGCAGAACACAGAATTTAGAATATAGAACACAGAATAATGAATATAGAATTTAGAACATAGAATGCAGAACACAGAATTTAGAATATAAAATGTAGAACACAGAATATACAATATAGCATAGAGGATATAGAATTCAGAATATAGAACATGGAATGCATAACACAGAATTAAGACTATAGAATACAGAATCCTGAATATTGAATTTAGAACATATAATGCAGAACACAGAATTTAGAATATAGAATACTGAATACTGAATATAGAATTAGAATACAGAATGTAGAGCACATAGTATGGAATATAGAATACGGAATGCAGAATATAGTATGTAGAATATAGAATGAAAAACACAAAATATAGAATAGAGTAGAGAAAATAGAACTCAGAATTTAGAACATGGAATGCAGAACACAGAATTTAGATTATAGAATACACAATTCTTAATATAGAGTTTAGAATATAGAATGTAAAACACAGAATATAGAATATGGAATACGGAATGCAGAATATAGAATGTGGAATATAGAATGAAGAACACAATATATAGAATATATAAAAGAGAATATAAAACCCAGAATTTAGAAATGGAATGCAGAACACAGAATTTAGAATATATAATACATAATACTGAATACAGAATTTAGAACATATGATGCAGAACACAGAATTTAGAATACAGAAAGCAGAATACTGAATATAGAAATTAGAACATGAAATGCAGAACATAGAACTTAGAATATAGAATAAAAAATACTGAATATAGAATTTAGAAAATAGAATGTAGAACACAGAATATAGAATAGAGAATATAGAACCCAAAATTTAGAACATGGAGTGTAGAACACAGAATTTAGAAAATAGAATAGAGAATAATAAAAATAGAATTTAGAATATAGAATGTAGGACACAGAATATAGAATATACAATAAGGAAAGCAGAATATAGATTACAGAATATAGAATGTAGAACACAGAATATAGAATATGGAAAACAGAATACAGAACCCAGAATTTTGAACATGGAATTCAGAACACAGAATTTAGAATATAGAACACAAAATAATGAATATAGAATTTAGAACATAGAATGCAGAACTCAGAATTTTGACAATAGAATACAGAATAATGAATACAGAATTTAGAATATTGAATGAAGAACACAGATTATAGAATATAGAATACAAAGTATAGAATCCAGAATTTAGAACATTGAATGCAAACACAGAATTTAGAATATATAATACAGAATAGTGAATATAGAATTTAGAACATAAAATGCAGAACTCAGAATTTTGACAATAGAATACAGAATAATGAATACAGAATTTAGAATATTGAATGAAGAACACAGATTATTGAATATAGAATACAAAGTATAGAATCCAGAATTTAGAACATTGAATGCAAACACAGAATTTAGAATATATAATACAGAATAGTGAATATAGAATTTAGAACATAAAATGCAGAACACATAATTTAGAATATAGAATATAAAACACTGAAAATAGAATATAGAACATGGAATGCTGAACACAGTATTTAGAATATAGAATACAGAATACTGGATATAGAATATAGAACATAGAATGTAGAACACAGAATAGAGAATATAGAAGCCAGAAATTAGGACATGATATGCAGAACACTGAATTTAGAAAATAGAATACAGTATACTGAATATAGAATTTAGAACATAGAAAGCAGAACACAGAATTTAGTATATAGTATATGGATTACTGAATATAGAATTTAGAATTAAGAATTTAGAACTCAGAATTTAGAATATAGACAACGGAATGCAAAATATAGTATGTAGAGTATAGAATGAAGAACTCACAATATAGAATATAGAACAGACAATATAGAACCCAGAATTTAGAACATGGAAAGCAGAACAGAGAATTTAGAATATAGAATACAGAATACTGAATATAGAATTTAGAATTTCGAATGTAGAACACAGAATATTGAATATAGAATAGAGAATATAGAATTCAGAATTTAGAATATGGAATGCAGAACACAGAATTTAGAATATAGAATAGGTAATAATGAATATAGAATTTAGAATATTGAATGCAGAAAACAGAATTTAGACAATAGAATACATAATACTGAATATAGAATTTAGAATATAGAATGTAGAACACAGAATATAAAATATAGAATCCAGAATTTAGAAAATGAAATTCAGAACACTGAATCTGGAAAGTAGAATGCAGAATACTGAATATAGAATTTAGAATATAGAATGCAGAACACAGAATTTATTATAAAGACTATAGAATACTGAATATAGAATTTAGAATTTAGAACTTAGAACTCAGAATTTAGAATATAGAATACGGAATGCAAAATATTGTATGTAGAGTATAGAATGAAGAACACACAATATCGAATATAGAATAGAGGATATAGAACACAGAATTTAGAACATGGAACGCTGAACACAGAATATAGAAAATAGAATACAGAATTCTGAATATAGAATTTAGAATATAGAATGTAGAACACAGAATATAGAATACAGGATACTAAATATAGAATATAGAACATGCAATGCAGAACACAGAATTTAGAATATAGAATACAGAATACTGAATATAGAATTTAGAATATAGAATCTGTAACACAGAATATAGAATATAGAATAGAGAATATAGAACCCAGAATTAAGAGCATGGAATGCAGAAAATAGAATTTAGAATATAGAATACAGAATACTGAATATAGAATTGAGAATATAGAATGTAGAACACAGAATATAGAATATACAATAGAGAATATAGAACACAGAATTTAGAACATGGAATGCAGAACACAGAAATTAGAACTTGAATTGCAGAACACAGAATTTTGAATTTACAATACAGAATACAGAATATACAATTTAGAACATAGAATGCAGAACACAGAATGTAGAATACAGAAAACAGAATACTGAATATAGAATTTAGATCATGGAATTCAGAACATAGAATTTAGAATAGAGAAAAAAATATACTGAATATAGAATTTAGAATATAGAATGTAGAACACAGAATATAAAATAGATAATATAGAATCCACAATTTAGAACATGGAATGTAGAACACAGAATATAGTATATAGAATACAGGATACTAAATATAGAATATAGAACATGCAATGCAGAACACAGAATTTAGAATATAGAATACAGAATACTGAATATAGAATTTAGAATATAGAATCTGTAACACAGAATATAGAATATAGAATATAGAATATAGAACCCAGAATTAAGAGCATGGAATGCAGAAAATAAAATTTAGAATATAGAATACAGAATACTGAATATAGAATTTAGAATATAGAATGTAGAACACAGAATATAGAATATACAATAGAGAATATAGAACACAGAATTTAGAACATGGAATGCAGAACACAGAAATTAGAACTTGAATTGCAGAACACAGAATTTTGAATTTACAATACAGAATACAGAATATACAATTTAGAACATAGAACGCAGAACACAGAATGTAGAATACAGATAACAGAATACTGAATATAGAATTTAGATCATGGAATTCAGAACATAGAATTTAGAATAGAGAAAAAAATATACTGAATATAGAATTTAGAATATAGAATGTAGAACACAGAATATATAATAGAGAATATAGAATCCACAATTTAGAACATGGAATGTAGAACACAGAATTTAGAAAATAGAATACAGAATACTGAAAATAGAATTTAGAATATAGAATATAGGACACAGCATATAGAATATAGTATACGGGAAGCAGAATATAGAATACAGAATATAGAATGTAGAACACAGAATATAGAATATGGAAAACAGAATACAGAATCCAGAATTTTGAAAATGGAATTCAGAACACAGATTTTTGAATATAGAACACAGAATAATGAACATAGAATTTAGAACATAGAAAGCAGAACACAGAATTTAGACCATATAATACAGAATACTGAATATAGAATTTCGAATATAGAATGTAAAACACAGAATATATAATATAGAATTCGGAATGCAGAATATAGAAAGTAGAACACAGAGTATAGGATATGGAAAACAGAATACAGAACCCAGAATTTATAACATGGAATGCAGAACACAAAATATAGACTATAGAATACAGAATACTGAATATAGAATTTAGAACATATAATGCAGACCACAGAATTTAGAATATAGAATACAGAATACTGAATATAGAATATAGAATATGGAATGAAGAACACCGAATTTAGTATATAGAATATAGAATACTGAATATAGAATTTAGAATATAGAATGTAAAACACAGAATATAGAATATAGTATACGGATCAGAATATAGAATGTGGAATATAGAATGAAGAACACAATATATAGAATATATAATAGAGAATATAGAAGCCAAAATTTAGATCATGGAATGCAGAACACAGAATTTAGAATATAGAATACAGCATACTGAATTTAGAATTTTGAATATAGAATGTAGAACACCGAATTCAGAATATAGAATACAGAATACTGAATATAGGAATTAGAATACAGAATATAGAACACAGAACATAGAATATGGAAAATGAATGCAGAATATAAAATGTAGAATATAGAATTAAGAACACAAAATATTGAATATATAAAAGAGAATATAGAACCTAGAATTTAGTAATGGAATGCACAACACAGAATTTAAATATATAATACAAAATACTGAATATAGAATTTAGAATATAGAATGTAGAACACAAAATAGAGAATATGGAAAACAGAATACAGAACCCAAAATTTAGAACATGGAATGCAGAACACAGAATTTAGATTATAGAATACAGAATACTGAATATAGAATTTAGAATACAGAATATAGAACACAGAACATAGAACATAGAAAATGAATGCAGAATATAGAATGCAGAACACAATATAAATAATATAAAATAGAGAATATAGAACTTAGAATTTAGTAATGGAATGCCGAACCCAGAATTTAGAATACAGAATACGGAATAGTGAATATAGGATTTAGAATATATAATGAAGAACACAGAATATACAATATAGAATACGGAATGCAGAATATAGAATACAGTATATAGAATGTAGAACACAGAATATAGAATATGGAAAACAGAATACATAACCCAGAATTTAGAACATGGGATGCAGAACACAGAATTTAGAATATAGAATGTAGAACACAGAATATAGAATATAGCATAGAGTATATAGAATTCAGAATATAGAACATGGAATGCATAACACAGAATTAAGAATATAGAATACAGAATCCTGAATATTGAATTTAGAACATATAATGCAGAACACAGAATATAGAATATAGAATACTGAATACTGAATATAGAATTAGAATACAGAATGAAGAGCACATAGTATGGAATATAGAATACAGAATGCAGAATATAGTATGTAGAATATAGAATGAAAAACACAAAATGTAGAATAGAATAGAGAATATAGGACACAGAATTTAGAACATGGAATGCAGAACACAGAATTTAGGATATAGAATACAGAATACTGAATATAGTATTTAAAATATAGAATTTAGAACACAGAACATAGAATACAGATTATAGAATACAGAATTAAGCACATGGAATGCAGAACACAGAATTTAGAAAATAGTGTATGAATACTGAATATAGAATTTAGCATATAGAATGTAGAACACAGAATATACAATGTAGAGTTCGGAATGCAGAATATAGAATACAGAATATAGAATGTAGAACACAGAATATAGACTATGGAAAACAGAATACAGAAACCAGAATTTAGAATATGGAATGCAGAACACAGAATTTAGAATATAGAACACAGAATAATGAATATAGAATTTAGAACATAGAATGCAGAACACAGAATTTAGAATATAAAATGTAAACACAGAATATAGAATATAGCATAGAGTATATAGAATTCAGAATATAGAACATGGAATGCATAACACAGAATTAAGAATATAGAATACAGAATCCTGAATATTGAATTTAGAACATATAATGCAGAACACAGAATTTAGAATATAGAATACTGAATACTGAATATAGAATTAGAATGCAGAATGTAGAGCACTTAGTATGGAATATAGAATACGGAATGCAGAATATAGTATGTAGAATATAGAATGAAAAACACAAAATATAGAATAGAGTAGAGAATATAGAACTCAGAATTTAGAACATGGAATGCAGAACACAGAATTTAGATTATAGAATACACAATTCTTAATATAGAATTTAGAATATAGAATGTAAAACACAGAATATAGAATATGGAATACGGAATGCAGAATATAGAATGTGGAATATAGAATGAAGAACACAAAATATAGAATATATAAAAGAGAATATAAAACCCAGAATTTAGAAATGGAATGCAGAACACAGAATTTAGAATATATAATACATAATACTGAATACAGAATTTAGAACATATGATGCAGAACACAGAATTTAGAATACAGAAAGCAGAATACTGAATATAGAAATTAGAACATGAAATGCAGAACATAGAACTTAGAATATAGAATAAAAAATACTGAATATAGAATTTAGAAAATAGAATGTAGAACACAGAATATAGAATAGAGAATATAGAACCCAGAATTTAGAACATGGAATGTAGAACACAGAATTTAGAAAATAGAATAGAGAATAATAAAAATAGAATTTAGAATATAGAATGTAGGACACAGAATATAGAATATACAATAAGGAAAGCAGAATATAGATTACAGAATATAGAATGCAGAACACAGAATATAGAATATGGAAAACAGAATACAGAACCCAGAATTTTGAACATGGAATTCAGAACACAGAATTTAGAATATAGAACACAGAATAATGAATATAGAATTTAGAACATAGAATGCAGAACTCAGAATTTTGACAATAGAATACAGAATAATGAATACAGAATTTAGAATATTGAATGAAGAACACAGATTATAGAATATAGAATACAAAGTATAGAATCCAGAATTTAGAACATTGAATGCAAACACAGAATTTAGAATATATAATACAGAATAGTGAATATAGAATTTAGAACATAAAATGCAGAACACATAATTTAGAATATAGAATATAAAACACTGAAAATAGAATATAGAACATGGAATACTGAACACAGTATTTATAATATAGAATACAGAATACTGGATATAGAATTTAGAACATAGAATGTAGAACACAGAATAGAGAATATAGAATCCAGAATTTAGAACATGATATGCAGAACACTGAATTTAGAAAATAGAATACAGTATACTGAATATAGAATTTAGAACATAGAAAGCAGAACACAGAATTTAGTATATAGAATATGGATTACTGAATATAGAATTTAGAATTAAGAATTTAGAACTCAGAATTTAGAATATAGACAACGGAATGCAAAATATAGTATGTAGAGTATAGAATGAAGAACTCACAATATAGAATATAGAACAGACAATATAGAACCCAGAATTTAGAACATGGAAAGCAGAACAGAGAATTTAGAATATAGAATACAGAATACTGAATATAGAATTTAGAATTTCGAATGTAGAACACAGAATATTGAATATAGAATAGAGAATATAGAATTCAGAATTTAGAATATGGAATGCAGAACACAGAATTTAGAATATAGAATAGGTAATAATGAATATAGAATTTAGAATATTGAATGCAGAAAACAGAATTTAGACAATAGAATACATAATACTGAATATAGAATTTAGAATATAGAATGTAGAACACAGAATATAAAATATAGAATCCAGAATTTAGAAAATGAAATTCAGAACACTGAATCTGGAAAGTAGAATGCAGAATACTGAATATAGAATTTAGAATATAGAATCTGTAACACAGAATATAGAATATAGAATAGAGAATATAGAACCCAGAATTAAGAGCATGGAATGCAGAAAATAGAATTTAGAATATAGAATACAGAATACTGAATATAGAATTGAGAATATAGAATGTAGAACACAGAATATAGAATATACAATAGAGAATATAGAACACAGAATTTAGAACATGGAATGCAGAACACAGAAATTAGAACTTGAATTGCAGAACACAGAATTTTGAATTTACAATACAGAATACAGAATATACAATTTAGAACATAGAATGCAGAACACAGAATGTAGAATACAGAAAACAGAATACTGAATATAGAATTTAGATCATGGAATTCAGAACATAGAATTTAGAATAGAGAAAAAAATATACTGAATATAGAATTTAGAATATAGAATGTAGAACACAGAATATAAAATAGATAATATAGAATCCACAATTTAGAACATGGAATGTAGAACACAGAATATAGTATATAGAATACAGGATACTAAATATAGAATATAGAACATGCAATGCAGAACACAGAATTTAGAATATAGAATACAGAATACTGAATATAGAATTTAGAATATAGAATCTGTAACACAGAATATAGAATATAGAATATAGAATATAGAACCCAGAATTAAGAGCATGGAATGCAGAAAATAAAATTTAGAATATAGAATACAGAATACTGAAAATAGAATTTAGAATATAGAATGTAGAACACAGAATATAGAATATACAATAGAGAATATAGAACACAGAATTTATAACATGGAATGCAGAACACAGAAATTAGAACTTGAATTGCAGAACACAGAATTTTGAATTTACAATACAGAATACAGAATATACAATTTAGAACATAGAACGCAGAACACAGAATGTAGAATACAGATAACAGAATACTGAATATAGAATTTAGATCATGGAATTCAGAACATAGAATTTAGAATAGAGAAAAAAATATACTGAATATAGAATTTAGAATATAGAATGTAGAACACAGAATATATAATAGAGAATATAGAATCCACAATTTAGAACATGGAATGTAGAACACAGAATTTAGAAAATAGAATACAGAATACTGAAAATAGAATTTAGAATATAGAATATAGGACACAGCATATAGAATATAGTATACGGGAAGCAGAATATAGAATACAGAATATAGAATGTAGAACACAGAATATAGAATATGGAAAACAGAATACAGAATCCAGAATTTTGAAAATGGAATTCAGAACACAGATTTTTGAATATAGAACACAGAATAATGAACATAGAATTTAGAACATAGAAAGCAGAACACAGAATTTAGACCATATAATACAGAATACTGAATATAGAATTTCGAATATAGAATGTAAAACACAGAATATATAATATAGAATTCGGAATGCAGAATATAGAATGTAGAACACAGAGTATAGGATATGGAAAACAGAATACAGAACCCAGAATTTATAACCAGGAATGCAGAACACAAAATATAGACTATAGAATACAGAATACTGAATATAGAATTTAGAACATATAATGCAGACCACAGAATTTAGAATATAGAATACAGAATACTGAATATAGAATATAGAACATGGAATGCAGAACACCGAATTTAGTATATAGAATATAGAATACTGAATATAGAATTTAGAATATAGAATGTAAAACACAGAATATAGAATATAGTATACGGATCAGAATATAGAATGTGGAATATAGAATGAAGAACACAATATATAGAATATATAATAGAGAATATAGAAGCCAAAATTTAGATCATGGAATGCAGAACACAGAATTTAGAATATAGAATACAGCATACTGAATTTAGAATTTTGAATATAGAATGTAGAACACCGAATTCAGAATATAGAATACAGAATACTGAATATAGGAATTAGAATACAGAATATAGAACACAGAACATAGAATATGGAAAATGAATGCAGAATATAAAATGTAGAATATAGAATTAAGAACACAAAATATTGAATATATAAAAGAGAATATAGAACCTAGAATTTAGTAATGGAATGCAGAACACAGAATTTAAATATATAATACAAAATACTGAATATAGAATTTAGAATATAGAATGTAGAACACAAAATAGAGAATATGGAAAACAGAATACAGAACCCAAAATTTAGAACATGGAATGCAGAACACAGAATTTAGATTATAGAATACAGAATACTGAATATAGAATTTAGAATACAGAATATAGAACACAGAACATAGAACATAGAAAATGAATGCAGAATATAGAATGCAGAACACAATATAAATAATATAAAATAGAGAATATAGAACTTAGAATTTAGTAATGGAATGCCGAACCCAGAATTTAGAATACAGAATACGGAATAGTGAATATAGGATTTAGAATATATAATGAAGAACACAGAATATACAATATAGAATACGGAATGCAGAATATAGAATACAGTATATAGAATGTAGAACACAGAATATAGAATATGGAAAACAGAATACACAACCCAGAATTTAGAACATGGGATGCAGAACACAGAATTTAGAATATAGAATGTAGAACACAGAATATAGAATATAGCATAGAAGATATAGAATTCAGAATATAGAACATGGAATGCATAACACAGAATTAAGAATATAGAATACAGAATCCTGAATATTGAATTTAGAACATATAATGCAGAACACAGAATTTAGAATATAGAATACTGAATACTGAATATAGAATTAGAATACAGAATGTAGAGCACATAGTATGGAATATAGAATACGGAATGCAGAATATAGTATGTAGAATATAGAATGGAAAACACAAAATGTAGAATAGAATAGAGAATATAGGACACAGAATTTAGAACATGGAATGCAGAACACAGAATTTAGGATTTAGAATACAGAATACTGAATATAGAATTTAAAATAAAGAATTTAGAACACAGAATATAGAATATAGAATACGGAATGCAGAATAAAGAATACAGAATATAGAATGTAGAACACAGAATATAGAATATGGAAAACAGAATACAGAACCCCGAATTTAGAACTTGTAATGCAGAACACAGAATTTAGACTATAGAATACAGAATACTGAATATAGAATTTAGAATATAGAATGTAGAACACAGAATATAGAATATAAAATACAGAATTTAGAATATGATATGCCGAACACTGAATATTGAAAATAGAATACAGAATACTGAATATAGAATTTAGAACATATAATGCAGAACACAGAATTTAGAATATAGAATACAGAATACTGAATATAGAATATAGAACATGGAATGCAGAACACCGAATTTAGTATATAGAATATAGAATACTTAATATAGAATTTAGAATTAAAAATTTAGAACAAAGAATATATACTATAGACTACGGAATGCAAAATATAGTATGTAGAGTATAGAATGAAAAACACATTATATAGAATATACAATAGACAATGTACAACCCAGAATGTAGAACATGTAAAGCAGAACACAGAATTTAGAACTTACAATACAGAATACTGAATATAGAATTTAGAATATAGCATGTAGAACACAGAACATAGAATACAGATTATAGAATACAGAATTAAGCACATGGAATGCAGAACACAGAATTTAGAAAATAGTGTATGAATACTGAATATAGAATTTAGCATATAGAATGTAGAACACAGAATATAGACTATGGAAAACAGAATACAGAACCGAGAATTTAGAATATGGAATGCAGAACACAGAATATAGAATATAGAACACAGAATAATGAATATAGAATTTAGAACATAGAATGCAGAACACAGAATTTAGAATATAAAATGTAAACACAGAATATAGAATATAGCATAGAGTATATAGAATTCAGAATATAGAACATGGAATGCATAACACAGAATTAAGAATATAGAATACAGAATCCTGAATATTGAATTTAGAACATATAATGCAGAACACAGAATTTAGAATATAGAATACTGAATACTGAATATAGAATTAGAATACAGAATGTAGAGCACATAGTATGGAATATAGAATACGGAATGCAGAATATAGTATGTAGAATATAGAATGAAAAACACAAAATATAGAATAGAGTAGAGAATATAGAACTCAGAATTTAGAACATGGAATGCAGAACACAGAATTTAGATTATAGAATACACAATTCTTAATATAGAATTTAGAATATAGAATGTAAAACACAGAATATAGAATATGGAATACGGAATGCAGAATATAGAATGTGGAATATAGAATGAAGAACACAAAGTATAGAATATATAAAAGAGAATATAAAACCCAGAATTTAGAAATGGAATGCAGAACACAGAATTTAGAATATATAATACATAATACTGAATACAGAATTTAGAACATATGATGCAGAACACAGAATTTAGAATACAGAAAGCAGAATACTGAATATAGAAATTAGAACATGAAATGCAGAACATAGAACTTAGAATATAGAATAAAAAATACTGAATATAGAATTTAGAAAATAGAATGTAGAACACAGAATATAGAATAGAGAATATAGAACCCAGAATTTAGAACATGGAATGTAGAACACAGAATTTAGAAAATAGAATAGAGAATAATAAAAATAGAATTTAGAATATAGAATGTAGGACACAGAATATAGAATATAGAATAAGGAAAGCAGAATATAGATTACAGAATATAGAATGCAGAACACAGAATATAGAATATGGAAAACAGAATACAGAACCCAGAATTTTGAACATGGAATTCAGAACACAGAATTTAGAATATAGAACACAGAATAATGAATATAGAATTTAGAACATAGAATGCAGAACTCAGAATTTTGACAATAGAATACAGAATAATGAATACAGAATTTAGAATATTGAATGAAGAACACAGATTATAGAATATAGAATACAAAGTATAGAATCCAGAATTTAGAACATTGAATGCAAACACAGAATTTAGAATATATAATACAGAATAGTGAATATAGAATTTAGAACATAAAATGCAGAACACATAATTTAGAATATAGAATATAAAACACTGAAAATAGAATATAGAACATGGAATACTGAACACAGTATTTATAATATAGAATACAGAATACTGGATATAGAATTTAGAACATAGAATGTAGAACACAGAATAGAGAATATAGAATCCAGAATTTAGAACATGATATGCAGAACACTGAATTTAGAAAATAGAATACAGTATACTGAATATAGAATTTAGAACATAGAAAGCAGAACACAGAATTTAGTATATAGAATATGGATTACTGAATATAGAATTTAGAATTAAGAATTTAGAACTCAGAATTTAGAATATAGACAACGGAATGCAAAATATAGTATGTAGAGTATAGAATGAAGAACTCACAATATAGAATATAGAACAGACAATATAGAACCCAGAATTTAGAACATGGAAAGCAGAACAGAGAATTTAGAATATAGAATACAGAATACTGAATATAGAATTTAGAATATAGAATGTAGAACACAGAATATAAAATATAGAATCCAGAATTTAGAAAATGAAATTCAGAACACTGAATCTGGAAAGTAGAATGCAGAATACTGAATATAGAATTTAGAATATAGAATGCAGAACACAGAATTTATTATATAAACTATAGAATACTGAATATAGAATTTAGAATTTAGAACTTAGAACTCAGAATTTAGAATATAGAATACGGAATGCAAAATAATGTATGTAGAGTATAGAATGAAGAACACACAATATCGAATATAGAATAGAGGATATAGAACACAGAATTTAGAACATGGAACGCTGAACACAGAATATAGAAAATAGAATACAGAATTCTGAATATAGAATTTAGAATATAGAATTTAGAACACAGAATATAGAATATAGAATACAGGATACTAAATATAGAATATAGAACATGCAATGCAGAACACAGAATTTAGAATATAGAATACAGAATACTGAATATAGAATTTAGAATATAGAATCTGTAACACAGAATATAGAATATAGAATAGAGAATATAGAACCCAGAATTAAGAGCATGGAATGCAGAAAATAGAATTTAGAATATAGAATACGGAATACTGAATATAGAATTGAGAATATAGAATGTAGAACACAGAATATAGAATATACAATAGAGAATATAGAACACAGAATTTAGAACATGGAATGCAGAACACAGAAATTAGAACTTGAATTGCAGAACACAGAATTTTGAATTTACAATACAGAATACAGAATATACAATTTAGAACATAGAATGCAGAACACAGAATGTAGAATACAGAAAACAGAATACTGAATATAGAATTTAGATCATGGAATTCAGAACATAGAATTTAGAATAGAGAAAAAAATATACTGAATATAGAATTTAGAATATAGAATGTAGAACACAGAATATAAAATAGATAATATAGAATCCACAATTTAGAACATGGAATGTAGAACACAGAATATAGTATATAGAATACAGGATACTAAATATAGAATATAGAACATGCAATGCAGAACACAGAATTTAGAATATAGAATACAGAATACTTAATAAAGAATTTAGAATATAGAATCTGTAACACAGAATATAGAATATAGAATAGAGAATATAGAACCCAGAATTAAGAGCATGGAATGCAGAAAATAAAATTTAGAATATAGAATACAGAATACTGAATATAGAATTTAGAATATAGAATGTAGAACACAGAATATAGAATATACAATAGAGAATATAGAACACAGAATTTAGAACATGGAATGCAGAACACAGAAATTAGAACTTGAATTGCAGAACACAGAATTTTGAATTTACAATACAGAATACAGAATATACAATTTAGAACATAGAACGCAGAACACAGAATGTAGAATACAGATAACAGAATACTGAATATAGAATTTAGATCATGGAATTCAGAACATAGAATTTAGAATAGAGAAAAAAATATACTGAATATAGAATTTAGAATATAGAATGTAGAACACAGAATATATAATAGAGAATATAGAATCCACAATTTAGAACATGGAATGTAGAACACAGAATTTAGAAAATAGAATACAGAATACTGAAAATAGAATTTAGAATATAGAATATAGGACACAGCATATAGAATATAGTATACGGGAAGCAGAATATAGAATACAGAATATAGAATGTAGAACACAGAATATAGAATATGGAAAACAGAATACAGAATCCAGAATTTTGAAAATGGAATTCAGAACACAGATTTTTGAATATAGAACACAGAATAATGAACATAGAATTTAGAACATAGAAAGCAGAACACAGAATTTAGACCATATAATACAGAATACTGAATATAGAATTTCGAATATAGAATGTAAAACACAGAATATATAATATAGAATTCGGAATGCAGAATATAGAATGTAGAACACAGAGTATAGGATATGGAAAACAGAATACAGAACCCAGAATTTATAACATGGAATGCAGAACACAAAATATAGACTATAGAATACAGAATACTGAATATAGAATTTAGAACATATAATGCAGACCACAGAATTTAGAATATAGAATACAGAATACTGAATATAGAATATAGAACATGGAATGCAGAACACCGAATTTAGTATATAGAATATAGAATACTGAATATAGAATTTAGAATATAGAATGTAAAACACAGAATATAGAATATAGTATACGGATCAGAATATAGAATGTGGAATATAGAATGAAGAACACAATATATAGAATATATAATAGAGAATATAGAAGCCAAAATTTAGATCATGGAATGCAGAACACAGAATTTAGAATATAGAATACAGCATACTGAATTTAGAATTTTGAATATAGAATGTAGAACACCGAATTCAGAATATAGAATACAGAATACTGAATATAGGAATTAGAATACAGAATATAGAACACAGAACATAGAATATGGAAAATGAATGCAGAATATAAAATGTAGAATATAGAATTAAGAACACAAAATATTGAATATATAAAAGAGAATATAGAACCTAGAATTTAGTAATGGAATGCAGAACACAGAATTTAAATATATAATACAAAATACTGAATATAGAATTTAGAGTATAGAATGTAGAACACAAAATAGAGAATATGGAAAACAGAATACAGAACCCAAAATTTAGAACATGGAATGCAGAACACAGAATTTAGATTATAGAATACAGAATACTGAATATAGAATTTAGAATACAGAATATAGAACACAGAACATAGAACATAGAAAATGAATGCAGAATATAGAATGCAGAACACAATATAAATAATATAAAATAGAGAATATAGAACTTAGAATTTAGTAATGGAATGCCGAACCCAGAATTTAGAATACAGAATACGGAATAGTGAATATAGGATTTAGAATATATAATGAAGAACACAGAATATACAATATAGAATACGGAATGCAGAATATAGAATACAGTATATAGAATGTAGAACACAGAATATAGAATATGGAAAACAGAATACACAACCCAGAATTTAGAACATGGGATGCAGAACACAGAATTTAGAATATAGAATGTAGAACACAGAATATAGAATATAGCATAGAAGATATAGAATTCAGAATATAGAACATGGAATGCATAACACAGAATTAAGAATATAGAATACAGAATCCTGAATATTGAATTTAGAACATATAATGCAGAACACAGAATTTAGAATATAGAATACTGAATACTGAATATAGAATTAGAATACAGAATGTAGAGCACATAGTATGGAATATAGAATACGGAATGCAGAATATAGTATGTAGAATATAGAATGAAAAACACAAAATGTAGAATAAAATAGAGAATATAGGACACAGAATTTAGAACATGGAATGCAGAACACAGAATTTAGGATATAGAATACAGAATACTGAATATAGAATTTAAAATATAGAATTTAGAACACAGAATATAGAATATAGAATACGGAATGCAGAATAAAGAATACAGAATATAGAATGTAGAACACAGAATATAGAATATGGAAAACAGAATACAGAACCCCGAATTTAGAACTTGTAATGCAGAACACAGAATTTAGACTATAGAATACAGAATACTGAATATAGAATTTAGAATATAGAATGTAGAACACAGAATATAGAATATAAAATACAGAATTTAGAATATGATATGCCGAACACTGAATATTGAAAATAGAATACAGAATACTGAATATAGAATTTAGAACATATAATGCAGAACACAGAATTTAGAATATAGAATACAGAATACTGAATATACAATATAGAACATGGAATGCAGAACACCGAATTTAGTATATAGAATATAGAATACTGAATATAGAATTTAGAATTAAAAATTTAGAACAAAGAATATATACTATAGACTACGGAATGCAAAATATAGTATGTAGAGTATAGAATGAAGAACACATTATATAGAATATACAATAGACAATGTACAACCCAGAATGTAGAACATGTAATGCAGAACACAGAATTTAGAACTTACAATACAGAATACTGAATATAGTATTTAAAATATAGAATGTAGAACACAGAACATAGAATACAGATTATAGAATACAGAATTAAGCACATGGAATGCAGAACACAGAATTTAGAAAATAGTGTATGAATACTGAATATAGAATTTAGCATATAGAATGTAGAACACAGAATATACAATGTAGAGTTCGGAATGCAGAATATAGAATACAGAATATAGAATGTAGAACACAGAATATAGACTATGGAAAACAGAATACAGAACCCAGAATTTAGAATATGGAATGCAGAACACAGAATTTAGAATATAGAACACAGAATAATGAATATAGAATTTAGAACATAGAATGCAGAACACAGAATTTAGAATATAAAATGTAAACACAGAATATAGAATATAGCATAGAGTATATAGAATTCAGAATATAGAACATGGAATGCATAACACAGAATTAAGAATATAGAATACAGAATCCTGAATATTGAATTTAGAACATATAATGCAGAACACAGAATTTAGAATATAGAATACTGAATACTGAATATAGAATTAGAATACAGAATGTAGAGCACATAGTATGGAATATAGAATACGGAATGCAGAATATAGTATGTAGAATATAGAATGAAAAACACAAAATATAGAATAGAGTAGAGAATATAGAACTCAGAATTTAGAACATGGAATGCAGAACACAGAATTTAGATTATAGAATACACAATTCTTAATATAGAATTTAGAATATAGAATGTAAAACACAGAATATAGAATATGGAATACGGAATGCAGAATATAGAATGTGGAATATAGAATGAAGAACACAAAATATAGAATATATAAAAGAGAATATAAAACCCAGAATTTAGAAATGGAATGCAGAACACAGAATTTAGAATATATAATACATAATACTGAATACAGAATTTAGAACATATGATGCAGAACACAGAATTTAGAATACAGAAAGCAGAATACTGAATATAGAAATTAGAACATGAAATGCAGAACATAGAACTTAGAATATAGAATAAAAAATACTGAATATAGAATTTAGAAAATAGAATGTAGAACACAGAATATAGAATAGAGAATATAGAACCCAGAATTTAGAACATGGAATGTAGAACACAGAATTTAGAAAATAGAATAGAGAATAATAAAAATAGAATTTAGAATATAGAATGTAGGACACAGAATATAGAATATAGAATAAGGAAAGCAGAATATAGATTACAGAATATAGAATGCACAACACAGAATATAGAATATGGAAAACAGAATACAGAACCCAGAATTTTGAACATGGAATTCAGAACACAGAATTTAGAATATAGAACACAGAATAATGAATATAGAATTTAGAACATAGAATGCAGAACTCAGAATTTTGACAATAGAATACAGAATAATGAATACAGAATTTAGAATATTGAATGAAGAACACAGATTATAGAATATAGAATACAAAGTATAGAATCCAGAATTTAGAACATTGAATGCAAACACAGAATTTAGAATATATAATACAGAATAGTGAATATAGAATTTAGAACATAAAATGCAGAACACATAATTTAGAATATAGAATATAAAACACTGAAAATAGAATATAGAACATGGAATGCTGAACACAGTATTTAGAATATAGAATACAGAATACTGGATATAGAATTTAGAACATAGAATGTAGAACACAGAATAGAGAATATAGAATCCAGAATTTAGAACATGATATGCAGAACACTGAATTTAGAAAATAGAATACAGTATACTGAATATAGAATTTAGAACATATAAAGCAGAACACAGAATTTAGTATATAGAATATGGATTACTGAATATAGAATTTAGAATTAAGAATTAAGAACTCAGAATTTAGAATATAGACAATGGAATGCAAAATATAGTATGTAGAGTATAGAATGAAGAACTCACAATATAGAATATAGAACAGACAATATAGAACCCAGAATTTAGAACATGGAAAGCAGAACAGAGAATTTAGAATATAGAATACAGAATACTGTATATAGAATTTAGAATTTCGAATGTAGAACACAGAATATTGAATATAGAATAGAGAATATAGAATTCAGAATTTAGAATATGGAATGCAGTACACAGAATTTAGAATATAGAATAGGTAATAATGAATATAGAATTTAGAATATTGAATGCAGAAAACAGAATTTAGACAATAGAATACATAATACTGAATATAGAATTTAGAATATAGAATGTAGAACACAGAATATAAAATATAGAATCCAGAATTTAGAAAATGAAATTCAGAACACTGAATCTGGAAAGTAGAATGCAGAATACTGAATATAGAATTTAGAATATAGAATGCAGAACACAGAATTTATTATAAAGACTATAGAATACTGAATATAGAATTTAGAATTTAGAACTTAGAACTCAGAATTTAGAATATAGAATACGGAATGCAAAATATTGTATGTAGAGTATAGAATGAAGAACACACAATATCGAATATAGAATAGAGGATATAGAACACAGAATTTAGAACATGGAACGCTGAACACAGAATATAGAAAATAGAATACAGAATTCTGAATATAGAATTTAGAATATAGAATGTAGAACACAGAATATAGAATACAGGATACTAAATATAGAATATAGAACATGCAATGCAGAACACAGAATTTAGAATATAGAATACAGAATACTGAATATAGAATTTAGAATATAGAATCTGTAACACAGAATATAGAATATAGAATAGAGAATATAGAACCCAGATTTAAGAGCATGGAATGCAGAAAATAGAATTTAGAATATAGAATACAGAATACTGAATATAGAATTGAGAATATAGAATGTAGAACACAGAATATAGAATATACAATAGAGAATATAGAACACAGAATTTAGAACATGGAATGCAGAACACAGAAATTAGAACTTGAATTGCAGAACACAGAATTTTGAATTTACAATACAGAATACAGAATATACAATTTAGAACATAGAATGCAGAACACAGAATGTAGAATACAGAAAACAGAATACTGAATATAGAATTTAGATCATGGAATTCAGAACATAGAATTTAGAATAGAGAAAAAAATATACTGAATATAGAATTTAGAATATAGAATGTAGAACACAGAATATATAATAGAGAATATAGAACCCAGAATTTAGAACATGGAGTGTAGAACACAGAATTTAGAAAATAGAATAGAGAATAATAAAAATAGAATTTAGAATATAGAATGTAGGACACAGAATATAGAATATACAATAAGGAAAGCAGAATATAGATTACAGAATATAGAATGTAGAACACAGAATATAGAATATGGAAAACAGAATACAGAACCCAGAATTTTGAACATGGAATTCAGAACACAGAATTTAGAATATAGAACACAGAATAATGAATATAGAATTTAGAACATAGAATGCAGAACTCAGAATTTTGACAATAGAATACAGAATAATGAATACAGAATTTAGAATATTGAATGAAGAACACAGATTATAGAATATAGAATACAAAGTATAGAATCCAGAATTTAGAACATTGAATGCAAACACAGAATTTAGAATATATAATACAGAATAGTGAATATAGAATTTAGAACATAAAATGCAGAACTCAGAATTTTGACAATAGAATACAGAATAATGAATACAGAATTTAGAATATTGAATGAAGAACACAGATTATTGAATATAGAATACAAAGTATAGAATCCAGAATTTAGAACATTGAATGCAAACACAGAATTTAGAATATATAATACAGAATAGTGAATATAGAATTTAGAACATAAAATGCAGAACACATAATTTAGAATATAGAATATAAAACACTGAAAATAGAATATAGAACATGGAATGCTGAACACAGTATTTAGAATATAGAATACAGAATACTGGATATAGAATATAGAACATAGAATGTAGAACACAGAATAGAGAATATAGAATCCAGAAATTAGGACATGATATGCAGAACACTGAATTTAGAAAATAGAATACAGTATACTGAATATAGAATTTAGAACATAGAAAGCAGAACACAGAATTTAGTATATAGTATATGGATTACTGAATATAGAATTTAGAATTAAGAATTTAGAACTCAGAATTTAGAATATAGACAACGGAATGCAAAATATAGTATGTAGAGTATAGAATGAAGAACTCACAATATAGAATATAGAACAGACAATATAGAACCCAGAATTTAGAACATGGAAAGCAGAACAGAGAATTTAGAATATAGAATACAGAATACTGAATATAGAATTTAGAATTTCGAATGTAGAACACAGAATATTGAATATAGAATAGAGAATATAGAATTCAGAATTTAGAATATGGAATGCAGAACACAGAATTTAGAATATAGAATAGGTAATAATGAATATAGAATTTAGAATATTGAATGCAGAAAACAGAATTTAGACAATAGAATACATAATACTGAATATAGAATTTAGAATATAGAATGTAGAACACAGAATATAAAATATAGAATCCAGAATTTAGAAAATGAAATTCAGAACACTGAATCTGGAAAGTAGAATGCAGAATACTGAATATAGAATTTAGAATATAGAATGCAGAACACAGAATTTATTATAAAGACTATAGAATACTGAATATAGAATTTAGAATTTAGAACTTAGAACTCAGAATTTAGAATATAGAATACGGAATGCAAAATATTGTATGTAGAGTATAGAATGAAGAACACACAATATCGAATATAGAATAGAGGATATAGAACACAGAATTTAGAACATGGAACGCTGAACACAGAATATAGAAAATAGAATACAGAATTCTGAATATAGAATTTAGAATATAGAATGTAGAACACAGAATATAGAATACAGGATACTAAATATAGAATATAGAACATGCAATGCAGAACACAGAATTTAGAATATAGAATACAGAATACTGAATATAGAATTTAGAATATAGAATCTGTAACACAGAATATAGAATATAGAATAGAGAATATAGAACCCAGAATTAAGAGCATGGAATGCAGAAAATAGAATTTAGAATATAGAATACAGAATACTGAATATAGAATTGAGAATATAGAATGTAGAACACAGAATATAGAATATACAATAGAGAATATAGAACACAGAATTTAGAACATGGAATGCAGAACACAGAAATTAGAACTTGAATTGCAGAACACAGAATTTTGAATTTACAATACAGAATACAGAATATACAATTTAGAACATAGAATGCAGAACACAGAATGTAGAATACAGAAAACAGAATACTGAATATAGAATTTAGATCATGGAATTCAGAACATAGAATTTAGAATAGAGAAAAAAATATACTGAATATAGAATTTAGAATATAGAATGTAGAACACAGAATATAAAATAGATAATATAGAATCCACAATTTAGAACATGGAATGTAGAACACAGAATATAGTATATAGAATACAGGATACTAAATATAGAATATAGAACATGCAATGCAGAACACAGAATTTAGAATATAGAATACAGAATACTGAATATAGAATTTAGAATATAGAATCTGTAACACAGAATATAGAATATAGAATATAGAATATAGAACCCAGAATTAAGAGCATGGAATGCAGAAAATAAAATTTAGAATATAGAATACAGAATACTGAATATAGAATTTAGAATATAGAATGTAGAACACAGAATATAGAATATACAATAGAGAATATAGAACACAGAATTTAGAACATGGAATGCAGAACACAGAAATTAGAACTTGAATTGCAGAACACAGAATTTTGAATTTACAATACAGAATACAGAATATACAATTTAGAACATAGAACGCAGAACACAGAATGTAGAATACAGATAACAGAATACTGAATATAGAATTTAGATCATGGAATTCAGAACATAGAATTTAGAATAGAGAAAAAAATATACTGAATATAGAATTTAGAATATAGAATCTAGAACACAGAATATATAATAGAGAATATAGAATCCACAATTTAGAACATGGAATGTAGAACACAGAATTTAGAAAATAGAATACAGAATACTGAAAATAGAATTTAGAATATAGAATATAGGACACAGCATATAGAATATAGTATACGGGAAGCAGAATATAGAATACAGAATATAGAATGTAGAACACAGAATATAGAATATGGAAAACAGAATACAGAATCCAGAATTTTGAAAATGGAATTCAGAACACAGATTTTTGAATATAGAACACAGAATAATGAACATAGAATTTAGAACATAGAAAGCAGAACACAGAATTTAGACCATATAATACAGAATACTGAATATAGAATTTCGAATATAGAATGTAAAACACAGAATATATAATATAGAATTCGGAATGCAGAATATAGAATGTAGAACACAGAGTATAGGATATGGAAAACAGAATACAGAACCCAGAATTTATAACATGGAATGCAGAACACAAAATATAGACTATAGAATACAGAATACTGAATATATAATTTAGAACATATAATGCAGACCACAGAATTTAGAATATAGAATACAGAATACTGAATATAGAATATAGAATATGGAATGCAGAACACCGAATTTAGTATATAGAATATAGAATACTGAATATAGAATTTAGAATATAGAATGTAAAACACAGAATATAGAATATAGTATACGGATCAGAATATAGAATGTGGAATATAGAATGAAGAACACAATATATAGAATATATAATAGAGAATATAGAAGCCAAAATTTAGATCATGGAATGCAGAACACAGAATTTAGAATATAGAATACAGCATACTGAATTTAGAATTTTGAATATAGAATGTAGAACACCGAATTCAGAATATAGAATACAGAATACTGAATATAGGAATTAGAATACAGAATATAGAACACAGAACATAGAATATGGAAAATGAATACAGAATATAAAATGTAGAATATAGAATTAAGAACACAAAATATTGAATATATAAAAGAGAATATAGAACCTAGAATTTAGTAATGGAATGCAGAACACAGAATTTAAATATATAATACAAAATACTGAATATAGAATTTAGAGTATAGAATGTAGAACACAAAATAGAGAATATGGAAAACAGAATACAGAACCCAAAATTTAGAACATGGAATGCAGAACACAGAATTTAGATTATAGAATACAGAATACTGAATATAGAATTTAGAATACAGAATATAGAACACAGAACATAGAACATAGAAAATGAATGCAGAATATAGAATGCAGAACACAATATAAATAATATAAAATAGAGAATATAGAACTTAGAATTTAGTAATGGAATGCCGAACCCAGAATTTAGAATACAGAATACGGAATAGTGAATATAGGATTTAGAATATATAATGAAGAACACAGAATATACAATATAGAATACGGAATGCAGAATATAGAATACAGTATATAGAATGTAGAACACAGAATATAGAATATGGAAAACAGAATACACAACCCAGAATTTAGAACATGGGATGCAGAACACAGAATTTAGAATATAGAATGTAGAACACAGAATATAGAATATAGCATAGAGTATATAGAATTCAGAATATAGAACATGGAATGCATAACACAGAATTAAGAATATAGAATACAGAATCCTGAATATTGAATTTAGAACATATAATGCAGAACACAGAATTTAGAATATAGAATACTGAATACTGAATATAGAATTAGAATACAGAATGTAGAGCACATAGTATGGAATATAGAATACGGAATGCAGAATATAGTATGTAGAATATAGAATGGAAAACACAAAATGTAGAATAGAATAGAGAATATAGGACACAGAATTTAGAACATGGAATGCAGAACACAGAATTTAGGATATAGAATACAGAATACTGAATATAGAATTTAAAATATAGAATTTAGAACACAGAATATAGAATATAGAATACGGAATGCAGAATAAAGAAAACAGAATATAGAATGTAGAACACAGAATATAGAATATGGAAAACAGAATACAGAACCCCGAATTTAGAACTTGTAATGCAGAACACAGAATTTAGACTATAGAATACAGAATACTGAATATAGAATTTAGAATATAGAATGTAGAACACAGAATATAGAATATAAAATACAGAATTTAGAATATGATATGCCGAACACTGAATATTGAAAATAGAATACAGAATACTGAATATAGAATTTAGAACATATAATGCAGAACACAGAATATAGAATATAGAATACAGAATACTGAATATAGAATATAGAACATGGAATGCAGAACACCGAATTTAGTATATAGAATATAGAATACTGAATATAGAATTTAGAATTAAAAATTTAGAACAAAGAATATATACTATAGACTACGGAATGCAAAATATAGTATGTAGAGTATAGAATGAAGAACACATTATATAGAATATACAATAGACAATGTACAACCCAGAATGTAGAACATGTAATGCAGAACACAGAATATAGAACTTACAATACAGAATACTGAATATAGTATTTAAAATATAGAATGTAGAACACAGAACATAGAATACAGATTATAGAATACAGAATTAAGCACATGGAATGCAGAACACAGAATTTAGAAAATAGTGTATGAATACTGAATATAGAATTTAGCATATAGAATGTAGAACACAGAATATACAATGTAGAGTTCGGAATGCAGAATATAGAATACAGAATATAGAATGTAGAACACAGAATATAGACTATGGAAAACAGAATACAGAACCCAGAATTTAGAATATGGAATGCAGAACACAGAATTTAGAATATAGAACACAGAATAATGAATATAGAATTTAGAACATAGAATGCAGAACACAGAATTTAGAATATAAAATGTAAACACAGAATATAGAATATAGCATAGAGTATATAGAATTCAGAATATAGAACATGGAATGCATAACACAGAATTAAGAATATAGAATACAGAATCCTGAATATTGAATTTAGAACATATAATGCAGAACACAGAATTTAGAATATAGAATACTGAATACTGAATATAGAATTAGAATACAGAATGTAGAGCACATAGTATGGAATATAGAATACGGAATGCAGAATATAGTATGTAGAATATAGAATTGAAAACACAAAATATAGAATAGAGTAGAGAATATAGAACTCAGAATTTAGAACATGGAATGCAGAACACAGAATTTAGATTATAGAATACACAATTCTTAATATAGAATTTAGAATATAGAATGTAAAACACAGAATATAGTATATGGAATACGGAATGCAGAATATAGAATGTGGAATATAGAATGAAGAACACAAAATATAGAATATATAAAAGAGAATATAAAACCCAGAATTTAGAAATGGAATGCAGAACACAGAATTTAGAATATATAATACATAATACTGAATACAGAATTTAGAACATATGATGCAGAACACAGAATTTAGAATACAGAAAGCAGAATACTGAATATAGAAATTAGAACATGAAATGCAGAACATAGAACTTAGAATATAGAATAAAAAATACTGAATATAGAATTTAGAAAATAGAATGTAGAACACAGAATATAGAATAGAGAATATAGAACCCAGAATTTAGAACATGGAATGTAGAACACAGAATTTAGAAAATAGAATAGAGAATAATAAAAATAGAATTTAGAATATAGAATGTAGGACACAGAATATAGAATATAGAATAAGGAAAGCAGAATATAGATTACAGAATATAGAATGCAGAACACAGAATATAGAATATGGAAAACAGAATACAGAACCCAGAATTTTGAACATGGAATTCAGAACACAGAATTTAGAATATAGAACACAGAATAATGAATATAGAATTTAGAACATAGAATGCAGAACTCAGAATTTTGACAATAGAATACAGAATAATGAATACAGAATTTAGAATATTGAATGAAGAACACAGATTATAGAATATAGAATACAAAGTATAGAATCCAGAATTTAGAACATTGAATGCAAACACAGAATTTAGAATATATAATACAGAATAGTGAATATAGAATTTAGAACATAAAATGCAGAACACATAATTTAGAATATAGAATATAAAACACTGAAAATAGAATATAGAACATGGAATACTGAACACAGTATTTATAATATAGAATACAGAATACTGGATATAGAATTTAGAACATAGAATGTAGAACACAGAATAGAGAATATAGAATCCAGAATTTAGAACATGATATGCAGAACACTGAATTTAGAAAATAGAATACAGTATACTGAATATAGAATTTAGAACATAGAAAGCAGAACACAGAATTTAGTATATAGAATATGGATTACTGAATATAGAATTTAGAATTAAGAATTTAGAACTCAGAATTTAGAATATAGACAACGGAATGCAAAATATAGTATGTAGAGTATAGAATGAAGAACTCACAATATAGAATATAGAACAGACAATATAGAACCCAGAATTTAGAACATGGAAAGCAGAACAGAGAATTTAGAATATAGAATACAGAATACTGAATATAGAATTTAGAATTTCGAATGTAGAACACAGAATATTGAATATAGAATAGAGAATATAGAATTCAGAATTTAGAATATGGAATGCAGAACACAGAATTTAGAATATAGAATAGGTAATAATGAATATAGAATTTAGAATATTGAATGCAGAAAACAGAATTTAGACAATAGAATACATAATACTGAATATAGAATTTAGAATATAGAATGTAGAACACAGAATATAAAATATAGAATCCAGAATTTAGAAAATGAAATTCAGAACACTGAATCTGGAAAGTAGAATGCAGAATACTGAATATAGAATTTAGAATATAGAATCTGTAACACAGAATATAGAATATAGAATAGAGAATATAGAACCCAGAATTAAGAGCATGGAATGCAGAAAATAGAATTTAGAATATAGAATACAGAATACTGAATATAGAATTGAGAATATAGAATGTAGAACACAGAATATAGAATATACAATAGAGAATATAGAACACAGAATTTAGAACATGGAATGCAGAACACAGAAATTAGAACTTGAATTGCAGAACACAGAATTTTGAATTTACAATACAGAATACAGAATATACAATTTAGAACATAGAATGCAGAACACAGAATGTAGAATACAGAAAACAGAATACTGAATATAGAATTTAGATCATGGAATTCAGAACATAGAATTTAGAATAGAGAAAAAAATATACTGAATATAGAATTTAGAATATAGAATGTAGAACACAGAATATAAAATAGATAATATAGAATCCACAATTTAGAACATGGAATGTAGAACACAGAATATAGTATATAGAATACAGGATACTAAATATAGAATATAGAACATGCAATGCAGAACACAGAATTTAGAATATAGAATACAGAATACTGAATATAGAATTTAGAATATAGAATCTGTAACACAGAATATAGAATATAGAATATAGAATATAGAACCCAGAATTAAGAGCATGGAATGCAGAAAATAAAATTTAGAATATAGAATACAGAATACTGAATATAGAATTTAGAATATAGAATGTAGAACACAGAATATAGTATATACAATAGAGAATATAGAACACAGAATTTAGAACATGGAATGCAGAACACAGAAATTAGAACTTGAATTGCAGAACACAGAATTTTGAATTTACAATACAGAATACAGAATATACAATTTAGAACATAGAACGCAGAACACAGAATGTAGAATACAGATAACAGAATACTGAATATAGAATTTAGATCATGGAATTCAGAACATAGAATTTAGAATAGAGAAAAAAATATACTGAATATAGAATTTAGAATATAGAATGTAGAACACAGAATATATAATAGAGAATATAGAATCCACAATTTAGAACATGGAATGTAGAACACAGAATTTAGAAAATAGAATACAGAATACTGAAAATAGAATTTAGAATATAGAATATAGGACACAGCATATAGAATATAGTATACGGGAAGCAGAATATAGAATACAGAATATAGAATGTAGAACACAGAATATAGAATATGGAAAACAGAATACAGAATCCAGAATTTTGAAAATGGAATTCAGAACACAGATTTTTGAATATAGAACACAGAATAATGAACATAGAATTTAGAACATAGAAAGCAGAACACAGAATTTAGACCATATAATACAGAATACTGAATATAGAATTTCGAATATAGAATGTAAAACACAGAATATATAATATAGAATTCGGAATGCAGAATATAGAATGTAGAACACAGAGTATAGGATATGGAAAACAGAATACAGAACCCAGAATTTATAACATGGAATGCAGAACACAAAATATAGACTATAGAATACAGAATACTGAATATAGAATTTAGAACATATAATGCAGACCACAGAATTTAGAATATAGAATACAGAATACTGAATATAGAATATAGAACATGGAATGCAGAACACCGAATTTAGTATATAGAATATAGAATACTGAATATAGAATTTAGAATATAGAATGTAAAACACAGAATATAGAATATAGTATACGGATCAGAATATAGAATGTGGAATATAGAATGAAGAACACAATATATAGAATATATAATAGAGAATATAGAAGCCAAAATTTAGATCATGGAATGCAGAACACAGAATTTAGAATATAGAATACAGCATACTGAATTTAGAATTTTGA
This sequence comes from Vicugna pacos, assembly GCF_048564905.1. Classification (NCBI taxonomy): domain Eukaryota; kingdom Metazoa; phylum Chordata; class Mammalia; order Artiodactyla; family Camelidae; genus Vicugna; species Vicugna pacos. The sequence goes on from NW_027328735.1 coordinate 1,124,406, forward strand.
ATATAGAATGTAGAACACCGAATTCAGAATATAGAATACAGAATACTGAATATAGGAATTAGAATACAGAATATAGAACACAGAACATAGAATATGGAAAATGAATGCAGAATATAAAATGTAGAATATAGAATTAAGAACACAAAATATTGAATATATAAAAGAGAATATAGAACCTAGAATTTAGTAATGGAATGCAGAACACAGAATTTAAATATATAATACAAAATACTGAATATAGAATTTAGAATATAGAATGTAGAACACAAAATAGAGAATATGGAAAACAGAATACAGAACCCAGAATTTAGAACATGGGATGCAGAACACAGAATTTAGAATATAGAATGTAGAACACAGAATATAGAATATAGCATAGAGTATATAGAATTCAGAATATAGAACATGGAATGCATAACACAGAATTAAGAATATAGAATACAGAATCCTGAATATTGAATTTAGAACATATAATGCAGAACACAGAATTTAGAATATAGAATACTGAATACTGAATATAGAATTAGAATACAGAATGTAGAGCACATAGTATAGAATATAGAATACGGAATGCAGAATATAGTATGTAGAATATAGAATGAAAAACACAAAATATAGAATAGAGTAGAGAATATAGAACTCAGAATTTAGAACATGGAATGCAGAACACAGAATTTAGATTATAGAATACACAATTCTTAATATAGAATTTAGAATATAGAATGTAAAACACAGAATATAGAATATGGAATACGGAATGCAGAATATAGAATGTGGAATATAGAATGAAGAACACAAAATATAGAATATATAAAAGAGAATATAAAACCCAGAATTTAGAAATGGAATGCAGAACACAGAATTTAGAATATATAATACATAATACTGAATACAGAATTTAGAACATATGATGCAGAACACAGAATTTAGAATACAGAAAGCAGAATACTGAATATAGAAATTAGAACATGAAATGCAGAACATAGAACTTAGAATATAGAATAAAAAATACTGAATATAGAATTTAGAAAATAGAATGTAGAACACAGAATATAGAATAGAGAATATAGAACCCAGAATTTAGAACATGGAATGTAGAACACAGAATTTAGAAAATAGAATAGAGAATAATAAAAATAGAATTTAGAATATAGAATGTAGGACACAGAATATAGAATATAGAATAAGGAAAGCAGAATATAGATTACAGAATATAGAATGCAGAACACAGAATATAGAATATGGAAAACAGAATACAGAACCCAGAATTTTGAACATGGAATTCAGAACACAGAATTTAGAATATAGAACACAGAATAATGAATATAGAATTTAGAACATAGAATGCAGAACTCAGAATTTTGACAATAGAATACAGAATAATGAATACAGAATTTAGAATATTGAATGAAGAACACAGATTATAGAATATAGAATACAAAGTATAGAATCCAGAATTTAGAACATTGAATGCAAACACAGAATTTAGAATATATAATACAGAATAGTGAATATAGAATTTAGAACATAAAATGCAGAACACATAATTTAGAATATAGAATATAAAACACTGAAAATAGAATATAGAACATGGAATACTGAACACAGTATTTATAATATAGAATACAGAATACTGGATATAGAATTTAGAACATAGAATGTAGAACACAGAATAGAGAATATAGAATCCAGAATTTAGAACATGATATGCAGAACACTGAATTTAGAAAATAGAATACAGTATACTGAATATAGAATTTAGAACATAGAAAGCAGAACACAGAATTTAGTATATAGAATATGGATTACTGAATATAGAATTTAGAATTAAGAATTTAGAACTCAGAATTTAGAATATAGACAACGGAATGCAAAATATAGTATGTAGAGTATAGAATGAAGAACTCACAATATAGAATATAGAACAGACAATATAGAACCCAGAATTTAGAACATGGAAAGCAGAACAGAGAATTTAGAATATAGAATACAGAATACTGAATATAGAATTTAGAATATAGAATGTAGAACACAGAATATAAAATATAGAATCCAGAATTTAGAAAATGAAATTCAGAACACTGAATCTGGAAAGTAGAATGCAGAATACTGAATATAGAATTTAGAATATAGAATGCAGAACACAGAATTTATTATATAAACTATAGAATACTGAATATAGAATTTAGAATTTAGAACTTAGAACTCAGAATTTAGAATATAGAATACGGAATGCAAAATAATGTATGTAGAGTATAGAATGAAGAACACACAATATCGAATATAGAATAGAGGATATAGAACACAGAATTTAGAACATGGAACGCTGAACACAGAATATAGAAAATAGAATACAGAATTCTGAATATAGAATTTAGAATATAGAATTTAGAACACAGAATATAGAATATAGAATACAGGATACTAAATATAGAATATAGAACATGCAATGCAGAACACAGAATTTAGAATATAGAATACAGAATACTGAATATAGAATTTAGAATATAGAATCTGTAACACAGAATATAGAATATAGAATAGAGAATATAGAACCCAGAATTAAGAGCATGGAATGCAGAAAATAGAATTTAGAATATAGAATACGGAATACTGAATATAGAATTGAGAATATAGAATGTAGAACACAGAATATAGAATATACAATAGAGAATATAGAACACAGAATTTAGAACATGGAATGCAGAACACAGAAATTAGAACTTGAATTGCAGAACACAGAATTTTGAATTTACAATACAGAATACAGAATATACAATTTAGAACATAGAATGCAGAACACAGAATGTAGAATACAGAAAACAGAATACTGAATATAGAATTTAGATCATGGAATTCAGAACATAGAATTTAGAATAGAGAAAAAAATATACTGAATATAGAATTTAGAATATAGAATGTAGAACACAGAATATAAAATAGATAATATAGAATCCACAATTTAGAACATGGAATGTAGAACACAGAATATAGTATATAGAATACAGGATACTAAATATAGAATATAGAACATGCAATGCAGAACACAGAATTTAGAATATAGAATACAGAATACTTAATAAAGAATTTAGAATATAGAATCTGTAACACAGAATATAGAATATAGAATAGAGAATATAGAACCCAGAATTAAGAGCATGGAATGCAGAAAATAAAATTTAGAATATAGAATACAGAATACTGAATATAGAATTTAGAATATAGAATGTAGAACACAGAATATAGAATATACAATAGAGAATATAGAACACAGAATTTAGAACATGGAATGCAGAACACAGAAATTAGAACTTGAATTGCAGAACACAGAATTTTGAATTTACAATACAGAATACAGAATATACAATTTAGAACATAGAACGCAGAACACAGAATGTAGAATACAGATAACAGAATACTGAATATAGAATTTAGATCATGGAATTCAGAACATAGAATTTAGAATAGAGAAAAAAATATACTGAATATAGAATTTAGAATATAGAATGTAGAACACAGAATATATAATAGAGAATATAGAATCCACAATTTAGAACATGGAATGTAGAACACAGAATTTAGAAAATAGAATACAGAATACTGAAAATAGAATTTAGAATATAGAATATAGGACACAGCATATAGAATATAGTATACGGGAAGCAGAATATAGAATACAGAATATAGAATGTAGAACACAGAATATAGAATATGGAAAACAGAATACAGAATCCAGAATTTTGAAAATGGAATTCAGAACACAGATTTTTGAATATAGAACACAGAATAATGAACATAGAATTTAGAACATAGAAAGCAGAACACAGAATTTAGACCATATAATACAGAATACTGAATATAGAATTTCGAATATAGAATGTAAAACACAGAATATATAATATAGAATTCGGAATGCAGAATATAGAATGTAGAACACAGAGTATAGGATATGGAAAACAGAATACAGAACCCAGAATTTATAACATGGAATGCAGAACACAAAATATAGACTATAGAATACAGAATACTGAATATAGAATTTAGAACATATAATGCAGACCACAGAATTTAGAATATAGAATACAGAATACTGAATATAGAATATAGAACATGGAATGCAGAACACCGAATTTAGTATATAGAATATAGAATACTGAATATAGAATTTAGAATATAGAATGTAAAACACAGAATATAGAATATAGTATACGGATCAGAATATAGAATGTGGAATATAGAATGAAGAACACAATATATAGAATATATAATAGAGAATATAGAAGCCAAAATTTAGATCATGGAATGCAGAACACAGAATTTAGAATATAGAATACAGCATACTGAATTTAGAATTTTGAATATAGAATGTAGAACACCGAATTCAGAATATAGAATACAGAATACTGAATATAGGAATTAGAATACAGAATATAGAACACAGAACATAGAATATGGAAAATGAATGCAGAATATAAAATGTAGAATATAGAATTAAGAACACAAAATATTGAATATATAAAAGAGAATATAGAACCTAGAATTTAGTAATGGAATGCAGAACACAGAATTTAAATATATAATACAAAATACTGAATATAGAATTTAGAGTATAGAATGTAGAACACAAAATAGAGAATATGGAAAACAGAATACAGAACCCAAAATTTAGAACATGGAATGCAGAACACAGAATTTAGATTATAGAATACAGAATACTGAATATAGAATTTAGAATACAGAATATAGAACACAGAACATAGAACATAGAAAATGAATGCAGAATATAGAATGCAGAACACAATATAAATAATATAAAATAGAGAATATAGAACTTAGAATTTAGTAATGGAATGCCGAACCCAGAATTTAGAATACAGAATACGGAATAGTGAATATAGGATTTAGAATATATAATGAAGAACACAGAATATACAATATAGAATACGGAATGCAGAATATAGAATACAGTATATAGAATGTAGAACACAGAATATAGAATATGGAAAACAGAATACACAACCCAGAATTTAGAACATGGGATGCAGAACACAGAATTTAGAATATAGAATGTAGAACACAGAATATAGAATATAGCATAGAAGATATAGAATTCAGAATATAGAACATGGAATGCATAACACAGAATTAAGAATATAGAATACAGAATCCTGAATATTGAATTTAGAACATATAATGCAGAACACAGAATTTAGAATATAGAATACTGAATACTGAATATAGAATTAGAATACAGAATGTAGAGCACATAGTATGGAATATAGAATACGGAATGCAGAATATAGTATGTAGAATATAGAATGAAAAACACAAAATGTAGAATAAAATAGAGAATATAGGACACAGAATTTAGAACATGGAATGCAGAACACAGAATTTAGGATATAGAATACAGAATACTGAATATAGAATTTAAAATATAGAATTTAGAACACAGAATATAGAATATAGAATACGGAATGCAGAATAAAGAATACAGAATATAGAATGTAGAACACAGAATATAGAATATGGAAAACAGAATACAGAACCCCGAATTTAGAACTTGTAATGCAGAACACAGAATTTAGACTATAGAATACAGAATACTGAATATAGAATTTAGAATATAGAATGTAGAACACAGAATATAGAATATAAAATACAGAATTTAGAATATGATATGCCGAACACTGAATATTGAAAATAGAATACAGAATACTGAATATAGAATTTAGAACATATAATGCAGAACACAGAATTTAGAATATAGAATACAGAATACTGAATATACAATATAGAACATGGAATGCAGAACACCGAATTTAGTATATAGAATATAGAATACTGAATATAGAATTTAGAATTAAAAATTTAGAACAAAGAATATATACTATAGACTACGGAATGCAAAATATAGTATGTAGAGTATAGAATGAAGAACACATTATATAGAATATACAATAGACAATGTACAACCCAGAATGTAGAACATGTAATGCAGAACACAGAATTTAGAACTTACAATACAGAATACTGAATATAGTATTTAAAATATAGAATGTAGAACACAGAACATAGAATACAGATTATAGAATACAGAATTAAGCACATGGAATGCAGAACACAGAATTTAGAAAATAGTGTATGAATACTGAATATAGAATTTAGCATATAGAATGTAGAACACAGAATATACAATGTAGAGTTCGGAATGCAGAATATAGAATACAGAATATAGAATGTAGAACACAGAATATAGACTATGGAAAACAGAATACAGAACCCAGAATTTAGAATATGGAATGCAGAACACAGAATTTAGAATATAGAACACAGAATAATGAATATAGAATTTAGAACATAGAATGCAGAACACAGAATTTAGAATATAAAATGTAAACACAGAATATAGAATATAGCATAGAGTATATAGAATTCAGAATATAGAACATGGAATGCATAACACAGAATTAAGAATATAGAATACAGAATCCTGAATATTGAATTTAGAACATATAATGCAGAACACAGAATTTAGAATATAGAATACTGAATACTGAATATAGAATTAGAATACAGAATGTAGAGCACATAGTATGGAATATAGAATACGGAATGCAGAATATAGTATGTAGAATATAGAATGAAAAACACAAAATATAGAATAGAGTAGAGAATATAGAACTCAGAATTTAGAACATGGAATGCAGAACACAGAATTTAGATTATAGAATACACAATTCTTAATATAGAATTTAGAATATAGAATGTAAAACACAGAATATAGAATATGGAATACGGAATGCAGAATATAGAATGTGGAATATAGAATGAAGAACACAAAATATAGAATATATAAAAGAGAATATAAAACCCAGAATTTAGAAATGGAATGCAGAACACAGAATTTAGAATATATAATACATAATACTGAATACAGAATTTAGAACATATGATGCAGAACACAGAATTTAGAATACAGAAAGCAGAATACTGAATATAGAAATTAGAACATGAAATGCAGAACATAGAACTTAGAATATAGAATAAAAAATACTGAATATAGAATTTAGAAAATAGAATGTAGAACACAGAATATAGAATAGAGAATATAGAACCCAGAATTTAGAACATGGAATGTAGAACACAGAATTTAGAAAATAGAATAGAGAATAATAAAAATAGAATTTAGAATATAGAATGTAGGACACAGAATATAGAATATAGAATAAGGAAAGCAGAATATAGATTACAGAATATAGAATGCACAACACAGAATATAGAATATGGAAAACAGAATACAGAACCCAGAATTTTGAACATGGAATTCAGAACACAGAATTTAGAATATAGAACACAGAATAATGAATATAGAATTTAGAACATAGAATGCAGAACTCAGAATTTTGACAATAGAATACAGAATAATGAATACAGAATTTAGAATATTGAATGAAGAACACAGATTATAGAATATAGAATACAAAGTATAGAATCCAGAATTTAGAACATTGAATGCAAACACAGAATTTAGAATATATAATACAGAATAGTGAATATAGAATTTAGAACATAAAATGCAGAACACATAATTTAGAATATAGAATATAAAACACTGAAAATAGAATATAGAACATGGAATGCTGAACACAGTATTTAGAATATAGAATACAGAATACTGGATATAGAATTTAGAACATAGAATGTAGAACACAGAATAGAGAATATAGAATCCAGAATTTAGAACATGATATGCAGAACACTGAATTTAGAAAATAGAATACAGTATACTGAATATAGAATTTAGAACATATAAAGCAGAACACAGAATTTAGTATATAGAATATGGATTACTGAATATAGAATTTAGAATTAAGAATTAAGAACTCAGAATTTAGAATATAGACAATGGAATGCAAAATATAGTATGTAGAGTATAGAATGAAGAACTCACAATATAGAATATAGAACAGACAATATAGAACCCAGAATTTAGAACATGGAAAGCAGAACAGAGAATTTAGAATATAGAATACAGAATACTGTATATAGAATTTAGAATTTCGAATGTAGAACACAGAATATTGAATATAGAATAGAGAATATAGAATTCAGAATTTAGAATATGGAATGCAGTACACAGAATTTAGAATATAGAATAGGTAATAATGAATATAGAATTTAGAATATTGAATGCAGAAAACAGAATTTAGACAATAGAATACATAATACTGAATATAGAATTTAGAATATAGAATGTAGAACACAGAATATAAAATATAGAATCCAGAATTTAGAAAATGAAATTCAGAACACTGAATCTGGAAAGTAGAATGCAGAATACTGAATATAGAATTTAGAATATAGAATGCAGAACACAGAATTTATTATAAAGACTATAGAATACTGAATATAGAATTTAGAATTTAGAACTTAGAACTCAGAATTTAGAATATAGAATACGGAATGCAAAATATTGTATGTAGAGTATAGAATGAAGAACACACAATATCGAATATAGAATAGAGGATATAGAACACAGAATTTAGAACATGGAACGCTGAACACAGAATATAGAAAATAGAATACAGAATTCTGAATATAGAATTTAGAATATAGAATGTAGAACACAGAATATAGAATACAGGATACTAAATATAGAATATAGAACATGCAATGCAGAACACAGAATTTAGAATATAGAATACAGAATACTGAATATAGAATTTAGAATATAGAATCTGTAACACAGAATATAGAATATAGAATAGAGAATATAGAACCCAGATTTAAGAGCATGGAATGCAGAAAATAGAATTTAGAATATAGAATACAGAATACTGAATATAGAATTGAGAATATAGAATGTAGAACACAGAATATAGAATATACAATAGAGAATATAGAACACAGAATTTAGAACATGGAATGCAGAACACAGAAATTAGAACTTGAATTGCAGAACACAGAATTTTGAATTTACAATACAGAATACAGAATATACAATTTAGAACATAGAATGCAGAACACAGAATGTAGAATACAGAAAACAGAATACTGAATATAGAATTTAGATCATGGAATTCAGAACATAGAATTTAGAATAGAGAAAAAAATATACTGAATATAGAATTTAGAATATAGAATGTAGAACACAGAATATATAATAGAGAATATAGAACCCAGAATTTAGAACATGGAGTGTAGAACACAGAATTTAGAAAATAGAATAGAGAATAATAAAAATAGAATTTAGAATATAGAATGTAGGACACAGAATATAGAATATACAATAAGGAAAGCAGAATATAGATTACAGAATATAGAATGTAGAACACAGAATATAGAATATGGAAAACAGAATACAGAACCCAGAATTTTGAACATGGAATTCAGAACACAGAATTTAGAATATAGAACACAGAATAATGAATATAGAATTTAGAACATAGAATGCAGAACTCAGAATTTTGACAATAGAATACAGAATAATGAATACAGAATTTAGAATATTGAATGAAGAACACAGATTATAGAATATAGAATACAAAGTATAGAATCCAGAATTTAGAACATTGAATGCAAACACAGAATTTAGAATATATAATACAGAATAGTGAATATAGAATTTAGAACATAAAATGCAGAACTCAGAATTTTGACAATAGAATACAGAATAATGAATACAGAATTTAGAATATTGAATGAAGAACACAGATTATTGAATATAGAATACAAAGTATAGAATCCAGAATTTAGAACATTGAATGCAAACACAGAATTTAGAATATATAATACAGAATAGTGAATATAGAATTTAGAACATAAAATGCAGAACACATAATTTAGAATATAGAATATAAAACACTGAAAATAGAATATAGAACATGGAATGCTGAACACAGTATTTAGAATATAGAATACAGAATACTGGATATAGAATATAGAACATAGAATGTAGAACACAGAATAGAGAATATAGAATCCAGAAATTAGGACATGATATGCAGAACACTGAATTTAGAAAATAGAATACAGTATACTGAATATAGAATTTAGAACATAGAAAGCAGAACACAGAATTTAGTATATAGTATATGGATTACTGAATATAGAATTTAGAATTAAGAATTTAGAACTCAGAATTTAGAATATAGACAACGGAATGCAAAATATAGTATGTAGAGTATAGAATGAAGAACTCACAATATAGAATATAGAACAGACAATATAGAACCCAGAATTTAGAACATGGAAAGCAGAACAGAGAATTTAGAATATAGAATACAGAATACTGAATATAGAATTTAGAATTTCGAATGTAGAACACAGAATATTGAATATAGAATAGAGAATATAGAATTCAGAATTTAGAATATGGAATGCAGAACACAGAATTTAGAATATAGAATAGGTAATAATGAATATAGAATTTAGAATATTGAATGCAGAAAACAGAATTTAGACAATAGAATACATAATACTGAATATAGAATTTAGAATATAGAATGTAGAACACAGAATATAAAATATAGAATCCAGAATTTAGAAAATGAAATTCAGAACACTGAATCTGGAAAGTAGAATGCAGAATACTGAATATAGAATTTAGAATATAGAATGCAGAACACAGAATTTATTATAAAGACTATAGAATACTGAATATAGAATTTAGAATTTAGAACTTAGAACTCAGAATTTAGAATATAGAATACGGAATGCAAAATATTGTATGTAGAGTATAGAATGAAGAACACACAATATCGAATATAGAATAGAGGATATAGAACACAGAATTTAGAACATGGAACGCTGAACACAGAATATAGAAAATAGAATACAGAATTCTGAATATAGAATTTAGAATATAGAATGTAGAACACAGAATATAGAATACAGGATACTAAATATAGAATATAGAACATGCAATGCAGAACACAGAATTTAGAATATAGAATACAGAATACTGAATATAGAATTTAGAATATAGAATCTGTAACACAGAATATAGAATATAGAATAGAGAATATAGAACCCAGAATTAAGAGCATGGAATGCAGAAAATAGAATTTAGAATATAGAATACAGAATACTGAATATAGAATTGAGAATATAGAATGTAGAACACAGAATATAGAATATACAATAGAGAATATAGAACACAGAATTTAGAACATGGAATGCAGAACACAGAAATTAGAACTTGAATTGCAGAACACAGAATTTTGAATTTACAATACAGAATACAGAATATACAATTTAGAACATAGAATGCAGAACACAGAATGTAGAATACAGAAAACAGAATACTGAATATAGAATTTAGATCATGGAATTCAGAACATAGAATTTAGAATAGAGAAAAAAATATACTGAATATAGAATTTAGAATATAGAATGTAGAACACAGAATATAAAATAGATAATATAGAATCCACAATTTAGAACATGGAATGTAGAACACAGAATATAGTATATAGAATACAGGATACTAAATATAGAATATAGAACATGCAATGCAGAACACAGAATTTAGAATATAGAATACAGAATACTGAATATAGAATTTAGAATATAGAATCTGTAACACAGAATATAGAATATAGAATATAGAATATAGAACCCAGAATTAAGAGCATGGAATGCAGAAAATAAAATTTAGAATATAGAATACAGAATACTGAATATAGAATTTAGAATATAGAATGTAGAACACAGAATATAGAATATACAATAGAGAATATAGAACACAGAATTTAGAACATGGAATGCAGAACACAGAAATTAGAACTTGAATTGCAGAACACAGAATTTTGAATTTACAATACAGAATACAGAATATACAATTTAGAACATAGAACGCAGAACACAGAATGTAGAATACAGATAACAGAATACTGAATATAGAATTTAGATCATGGAATTCAGAACATAGAATTTAGAATAGAGAAAAAAATATACTGAATATAGAATTTAGAATATAGAATCTAGAACACAGAATATATAATAGAGAATATAGAATCCACAATTTAGAACATGGAATGTAGAACACAGAATTTAGAAAATAGAATACAGAATACTGAAAATAGAATTTAGAATATAGAATATAGGACACAGCATATAGAATATAGTATACGGGAAGCAGAATATAGAATACAGAATATAGAATGTAGAACACAGAATATAGAATATGGAAAACAGAATACAGAATCCAGAATTTTGAAAATGGAATTCAGAACACAGATTTTTGAATATAGAACACAGAATAATGAACATAGAATTTAGAACATAGAAAGCAGAACACAGAATTTAGACCATATAATACAGAATACTGAATATAGAATTTCGAATATAGAATGTAAAACACAGAATATATAATATAGAATTCGGAATGCAGAATATAGAATGTAGAACACAGAGTATAGGATATGGAAAACAGAATACAGAACCCAGAATTTATAACATGGAATGCAGAACACAAAATATAGACTATAGAATACAGAATACTGAATATATAATTTAGAACATATAATGCAGACCACAGAATTTAGAATATAGAATACAGAATACTGAATATAGAATATAGAATATGGAATGCAGAACACCGAATTTAGTATATAGAATATAGAATACTGAATATAGAATTTAGAATATAGAATGTAAAACACAGAATATAGAATATAGTATACGGATCAGAATATAGAATGTGGAATATAGAATGAAGAACACAATATATAGAATATATAATAGAGAATATAGAAGCCAAAATTTAGATCATGGAATGCAGAACACAGAATTTAGAATATAGAATACAGCATACTGAATTTAGAATTTTGAATATAGAATGTAGAACACCGAATTCAGAATATAGAATACAGAATACTGAATATAGGAATTAGAATACAGAATATAGAACACAGAACATAGAATATGGAAAATGAATACAGAATATAAAATGTAGAATATAGAATTAAGAACACAAAATATTGAATATATAAAAGAGAATATAGAACCTAGAATTTAGTAATGGAATGCAGAACACAGAATTTAAATATATAATACAAAATACTGAATATAGAATTTAGAGTATAGAATGTAGAACACAAAATAGAGAATATGGAAAACAGAATACAGAACCCAAAATTTAGAACATGGAATGCAGAACACAGAATTTAGATTATAGAATACAGAATACTGAATATAGAATTTAGAATACAGAATATAGAACACAGAACATAGAACATAGAAAATGAATGCAGAATATAGAATGCAGAACACAATATAAATAATATAAAATAGAGAATATAGAACTTAGAATTTAGTAATGGAATGCCGAACCCAGAATTTAGAATACAGAATACGGAATAGTGAATATAGGATTTAGAATATATAATGAAGAACACAGAATATACAATATAGAATACGGAATGCAGAATATAGAATACAGTATATAGAATGTAGAACACAGAATATAGAATATGGAAAACAGAATACACAACCCAGAATTTAGAACATGGGATGCAGAACACAGAATTTAGAATATAGAATGTAGAACACAGAATATAGAATATAGCATAGAGTATATAGAATTCAGAATATAGAACATGGAATGCATAACACAGAATTAAGAATATAGAATACAGAATCCTGAATATTGAATTTAGAACATATAATGCAGAACACAGAATTTAGAATATAGAATACTGAATACTGAATATAGAATTAGAATACAGAATGTAGAGCACATAGTATGGAATATAGAATACGGAATGCAGAATATAGTATGTAGAATATAGAATGGAAAACACAAAATGTAGAATAGAATAGAGAATATAGGACACAGAATTTAGAACATGGAATGCAGAACACAGAATTTAGGATATAGAATACAGAATACTGAATATAGAATTTAAAATATAGAATTTAGAACACAGAATATAGAATATAGAATACGGAATGCAGAATAAAGAAAACAGAATATAGAATGTAGAACACAGAATATAGAATATGGAAAACAGAATACAGAACCCCGAATTTAGAACTTGTAATGCAGAACACAGAATTTAGACTATAGAATACAGAATACTGAATATAGAATTTAGAATATAGAATGTAGAACACAGAATATAGAATATAAAATACAGAATTTAGAATATGATATGCCGAACACTGAATATTGAAAATAGAATACAGAATACTGAATATAGAATTTAGAACATATAATGCAGAACACAGAATATAGAATATAGAATACAGAATACTGAATATAGAATATAGAACATGGAATGCAGAACACCGAATTTAGTATATAGAATATAGAATACTGAATATAGAATTTAGAATTAAAAATTTAGAACAAAGAATATATACTATAGACTACGGAATGCAAAATATAGTATGTAGAGTATAGAATGAAGAACACATTATATAGAATATACAATAGACAATGTACAACCCAGAATGTAGAACATGTAATGCAGAACACAGAATATAGAACTTACAATACAGAATACTGAATATAGTATTTAAAATATAGAATGTAGAACACAGAACATAGAATACAGATTATAGAATACAGAATTAAGCACATGGAATGCAGAACACAGAATTTAGAAAATAGTGTATGAATACTGAATATAGAATTTAGCATATAGAATGTAGAACACAGAATATACAATGTAGAGTTCGGAATGCAGAATATAGAATACAGAATATAGAATGTAGAACACAGAATATAGACTATGGAAAACAGAATACAGAACCCAGAATTTAGAATATGGAATGCAGAACACAGAATTTAGAATATAGAACACAGAATAATGAATATAGAATTTAGAACATAGAATGCAGAACACAGAATTTAGAATATAAAATGTAAACACAGAATATAGAATATAGCATAGAGTATATAGAATTCAGAATATAGAACATGGAATGCATAACACAGAATTAAGAATATAGAATACAGAATCCTGAATATTGAATTTAGAACATATAATGCAGAACACAGAATTTAGAATATAGAATACTGAATACTGAATATAGAATTAGAATACAGAATGTAGAGCACATAGTATGGAATATAGAATACGGAATGCAGAATATAGTATGTAGAATATAGAATTGAAAACACAAAATATAGAATAGAGTAGAGAATATAGAACTCAGAATTTAGAACATGGAATGCAGAACACAGAATTTAGATTATAGAATACACAATTCTTAATATAGAATTTAGAATATAGAATGTAAAACACAGAATATAGTATATGGAATACGGAATGCAGAATATAGAATGTGGAATATAGAATGAAGAACACAAAATATAGAATATATAAAAGAGAATATAAAACCCAGAATTTAGAAATGGAATGCAGAACACAGAATTTAGAATATATAATACATAATACTGAATACAGAATTTAGAACATATGATGCAGAACACAGAATTTAGAATACAGAAAGCAGAATACTGAATATAGAAATTAGAACATGAAATGCAGAACATAGAACTTAGAATATAGAATAAAAAATACTTAATATAGAATTTAGAAAATAGAATGTAGAACACAGAATATAGAATAGAGAATATAGAACCCAGAATTTAGAACATGGAATGTAGAACACAGAATTTAGAAAATAGAATAGAGAATAATAAAAATAGAATTTAGAATATAGAATGTAGGACACAGAATATAGAATATAGAATAAGGAAAGCAGAATATAGATTACAGAATATAGAATGCAGAACACAGAATATAGAATATGGAAAACAGAATACAGAACCCAGAATTTTGAACATGGAATTCAGAACACAGAATTTAGAATATAGAACACAGAATAATGAATATAGAATTTAGAACATAGAATGCAGAACTCAGAATTTTGACAATAGAATACAGAATAATGAATACAGAATTTAGAATATTGAATGAAGAACACAGATTATAGAATATAGAATACAAAGTATAGAATCCAGAATTTAGAACATTGAATGCAAACACAGAATTTAGAATATATAATACAGAATAGTGAATATAGAATTTAGAACATAAAATGCAGAACACATAATTTAGAATATAGAATATAAAACACTGAAAATAGAATATAGAACATGGAATACTGAACACAGTATTTATAATATAGAATACAGAATACTGGATATAGAATTTAGAACATAGAATGTAGAACACAGAATAGAGAATATAGAATCCAGAATTTAGAACATGATATGCAGAACACTGAATTTAGAAAATAGAATACAGTATACTGAATATAGAATTTAGAACATAGAAAGCAGAACACAGAATTTAGTATATAGAATATGGATTACTGAATATAGAATTTAGAATTAAGAATTTAGAACTCAGAATTTAGAATATAGACAACGGAATGCAAAATATAGTATGTAGAGTATAGAATGAAGAACTCACAATATAGAATATAGAACAGACAATATAGAACCCAGAATTTAGAACATGGAAAGCAGAACAGAGAATTTAGAATATAGAATACAGAATACTGAATATAGAATTTAGAATTTCGAATGTAGAACACAGAATATTGAATATAGAATAGAGAATATAGAATTCAGAATTTAGAATATGGAATGCAGAACACAGAATTTAGAATATAGAATAGGTAATAATGAATATAGAATTTAGAATATTGAATGCAGAAAACAGAATTTAGACAATAGAATACATAATACTGAATATAGAATTTAGAATATAGAATGTAGAACACAGAATATAAAATATAGAATCCAGAATTTAGAAAATGAAATTCAGAACACTGAATCTGGAAAGTAGAATGCAGAATACTGAATATAGAATTTAGAATATAGAATCTGTAACACAGAATATAGAATATAGAATAGAGAATATAGAACCCAGAATTAAGAGCATGGAATGCAGAAAATAGAATTTAGAATATAGAATACAGAATACTGAATATAGAATTGAGAATATAGAATGTAGAACACAGAATATAGAATATACAATAGAGAATATAGAACACAGAATTTAGAACATGGAATGCAGAACACAGAAATTAGAACTTGAATTGCAGAACACAGAATTTTGAATTTACAATACAGAATACAGAATATACAATTTAGAACATAGAATGCAGAACACAGAATGTAGAATACAGAAAACAGAATACTGAATATAGAATTTAGATCATGGAATTCAGAACATAGAATTTAGAATAGAGAAAAAAATATACTGAATATAGAATTTAGAATATAGAATGTAGAACACAGAATATAAAATAGATAATATAGAATCCACAATTTAGAACATGGAATGTAGAACACAGAATATAGTATATAGAATACAGGATACTAAATATAGAATATAGAACATGCAATGCAGAACACAGAATTTAGAATATAGAATACAGAATACTGAATATAGAATTTAGAATATAGAATCTGTAACACAGAATATAGAATATAGAATATAGAATATAGAACCCAGAATTAAGAGCATGGAATGCAGAAAATAAAATTTAGAATATAGAATACAGAATACTGAATATAGAATTTAGAATATAGAATGTAGAACACAGAATATAGTATATACAATAGAGAATATAGAACACAGAATTTAGAACATGGAATGCAGAACACAGAAATTAGAACTTGAATTGCAGAACACAGAATTTTGAATTTACAATACAGAATACAGAATATACAATTTAGAACATAGAACGCAGAACACAGAATGTAGAATACAGATAACAGAATACTGAATATAGAATTTAGATCATGGAATTCAGAACATAGAATTTAGAATAGAGAAAAAAATATACTGAATATAGAATTTAGAATATAGAATGTAGAACACAGAATATATAATAGAGAATATAGAATCCACAATTTAGAACATGGAATGTAGAACACAGAATTTAGAAAATAGAATACAGAATACTGAAAATAGAATTTAGAATATAGAATATAGGACACAGCATATAGAATATAGTATACGGGAAGCAGAATATAGAATACAGAATATAGAATGTAGAACACAGAATATAGAATATGGAAAACAGAATACAGAATCCAGAATTTTGAAAATGGAATTCAGAACACAGATTTTTGAATATAGAACACAGAATAATGAACATAGAATTTAGAACATAGAAAGCAGAACACAGAATTTAGACCATATAATACAGAATACTGAATATAGAATTTCGAATATAGAATGTAAAACACAGAATATATAATATAGAATTCGGAATGCAGAATATAGAATGTAGAACACAGAGTATAGGATATGGAAAACAGAATACAGAACCCAGAATTTATAACATGGAATGCAGAACACAAAATATAGACTATAGAATACAGAATACTGAATATAGAATTTAGAACATATAATGCAGACCACAGAATTTAGAATATAGAATACAGAATACTGAATATAGAATATAGAACATGGAATGCAGAACACCGAATTTAGTATATAGAATATAGAATACTGAATATAGAATTTAGAATATAGAATGTAAAACACAGAATATAGAATATAGTATACGGATCAGAATATAGAATGTGGAATATAGAATGAAGAACACAATATATAGAATATATAATAGAGAATATAGAAGCCAAAATTTAGATCATGGAATGCAGAACACAGAATTTAGAATATAGAATACAGCATACTGAATTTAGAATTTTGAATATAGAATGTAGAACACCGAATTCAGAATATAGAATACAGAATACTGAATATAGGAATTAGAATACAGAATATAGAACACAGAACATAGAATATGGAAAATGAATGCAGAATATAAAATGTAGAATATAGAATTAAGAACACAAAATATTGAATATATAAAAGAGAATATAGAACCTAGAATTTAGTAATGGAATGCAGAACACAGAATTTAAATATATAATACAAAATACTGAATATAGAATTTAGAATATAGAATGTAGAACACAAAATAGAGAATATGGAAAACAGAATACAGAACCCAGAATTTAGAACATGGGATGCAGAACACAGAATTTAGAATATAGAATGTAGAACACAGAATATAGAATATAGCATAGAGTATATAGAATTCAGAATATAGAACATGGAATGCATAACACAGAATTAAGAATATAGAATACAGAATCCTGAATATTGAATTTAGAACATATAATGCAGAACACAGAATTTAGAATATAGAATACTGAATACTGAATATAGAATTAGAATACAGAATGTAGAGCACATAGTATGGAATATAGAATACGGAATGCAGAATATAGTATGTAGAATATAGAATGAAAAACACAAAATATAGAATAGAGTAGAGAATATAGAACTCAGAATTTAGAACATGGAATGCAGAACACAGAATTTAGATTATAGAATACACAATTCTTAATATAGAATTTAGAATATAGAATGTAAAACACAGAATATAGAATATGGAATACGGAATGCAGAATATAGAATGTGGAATATAGAATGAAGAACACAAAATATAGAATATATAAAAGAGAATATAAAACCCAGAATTTAGAAATGGAATGCAGAACACAGAATTTAGAATATATAATACATAATACTGAATACAGAATTTAGAACATATGATGCAGAACACAGAATTTAGAATACAGAAAGCAGAATACTGAATATAGAAATTAGAACATGAAATGCAGAACATAGAACTTAGAATATAGAATAAAAAATACTGAATATAGAATTTAGAAAATAGAATGTAGAACACAGAATATAGAATAGAGAATATAGAACCCAGAATTTAGAACATGGAATGTAGAACACAGAATTTAGAAAATAGAATAGAGAATAATAAAAATAGAATTTAGAATATAGAATGTAGGACACAGAATATAGAATATAGAATAAGGAAAGCAGAATATAGATTACAGAATATAGAATGCAGAACACAGAATATAGAATATGGAAAACAGAATACAGAACCCAGAATTTTGAACATGGAATTCAGAACACAGAATTTAGAATATAGAACACAGAATAATGAATATAGAATTTAGAACATAGAATGCAGAACTCAGAATTTTGACAATAGAATACAGAATAATGAATACAGAATTTAGAATATTGAATGAAGAACACAGATTATAGAATATAGAATACAAAGTATAGAATCCAGAATTTAGAACATTGAATGCAAACACAGAATTTAGAATATATAATACAGAATAGTGAATATAGAATTTAGAACATAAAATGCAGAACACATAATTTAGAATATAGAATATAAAACACTGAAAATAGAATATAGAACATGGAATACTGAACACAGTATTTATAATATAGAATACAGAATACTGGATATAGAATTTAGAACATAGAATGTAGAACACAGAATAGAGAATATAGAATCCAGAATTTAGAACATGATATGCAGAACACTGAATTTAGAAAATAGAATACAGTATACTGAATATAGAATTTAGAACATAGAAAGCAGAACACAGAATTTAGTATATAGAATATGGATTACTGAATATAGAATTTAGAATTAAGAATTTAGAACTCAGAATTTAGAATATAGACAACGGAATGCAAAATATAGTATGTAGAGTATAGAATGAAGAACTCACAATATAGAATATAGAACAGACAATATAGAACCCAGAATTTAGAACATGGAAAGCAGAACAGAGAATTTAGAATATAGAATACAGAATACTGAATATAGAATTTAGAATTTCGAATGTAGAACACAGAATATTGAATATAGAATAGAGAATATAGAATTCAGAATTTAGAATATGGAATGCAGAACACAGAATTTAGAATATAGAATAGGTAATAATGAATATAGAATTTAGAATATTGAATGCAGAAAACAGAATTTAGACAATAGAATACATAATACTGAATATAGAATTTAGAATATAGAATGTAGAACACAGAATATAAAATATAGAATCCAGAATTTAGAAAATGAAATTCAGAACACTGAATCTGGAAAGTAGAATGCAGAATACTGAATATAGAATTTAGAATATAGAATCTGTAACACAGAATATAGAATATAGAATAGAGAATATAGAACCCAGAATTAAGAGCATGGAATGCAGAAAATAGAATTTAGAATATAGAATACAGAATACTGAATATAGAATTGAGAATATAGAATGTAGAACACAGAATATAGAATATACAATAGAGAATATAGAACACAGAATTTAGAACATGGAATGCAGAACACAGAAATTAGAACTTGAATTGCAGAACACAGAATTTTGAATTTACAATACAGAATACAGAATATACAATTTAGAACATAGAATGCAGAACACAGAATGTAGAATACAGAAAACAGAATACTGAATATAGAATTTAGATCATGGAATTCAGAACATAGAATTTAGAATAGAGAAAAAAATATACTGAATATAGAATTTAGAATATAGAATGTAGAACACAGAATATAAAATAGATAATATAGAATCCACAATTTAGAACATGGAATGTAGAACACAGAATATAGTATATAGAATACAGGATACTAAATATAGAATATAGAACATGCAATGCAGAACACAGAATTTAGAATATAGAATACAGAATACTGAATATAGAATTTAGAATATAGAATCTGTAACACAGAATATAGAATATAGAATATAGAATATAGAACCCAGAATTAAGAGCATGGAATGCAGAAAATAAAATTTAGAATATAGAATACAGAATACTGAATATAGAATTTAGAATATAGAATGTAGAACACAGAATATAGTATATACAATAGAGAATATAGAACACAGAATTTAGAACATGGAATGCAGAACACAGAAATTAGAACTTGAATTGCAGAACACAGAATTTTGAATTTCCAATACAGAATACAGAATATACAATTTAGAACATAGAACGCAGAACACAGAATGTAGAATACAGATAACAGAATACTGAATATAGAATTTAGATCATGGAATTCAGAACATAGAATTTAGAATAGAGAAAAAAATATACTGAATATAGAATTTAGAATATAGAATGTAGAACACAGAATATATAATAGAGAATATAGAATCCACAATTTAGAACATGGAATGTAGAACACAGAATTTAGAAAATAGAATACAGAATACTGAAAATAGAATTTAGAATATAGAATATAGGACACAGCATATAGAATATAGTATACGGGAAGCAGAATATAGAATACAGAATATAGAATGTAGAACACAGAATATAGAATATGGAAAACAGAATACAGAATCCAGAATTTTGAAAATGGAATTCAGAACACAGATTTTTGAATATAGAACACAGAATAATGAACATAGAATTTAGAACATAGAAAGCAGAACACAGAATTTAGACCATATAATACAGAATACTGAATATAGAATTTCGAATATAGAATGTAAAACACAGAATATATAATATAGAATTCGGAATGCAGAATATAGAATGTAGAACACAGAGTATAGGATATGGAAAACAGAATACAGAACCCAGAATTTATAACATGGAATGCAGAACACAAAATATAGACTATAGAATACAGAATACTGAATATAGAATTTAGAACATATAATGCAGACCACAGAATTTAGAATATAGAATACAGAATACTGAATATAGAATATAGAACATGGAATGCAGAACACCGAATTTAGTATATAGAATATAGAATACTGAATATAGAATTTAGAATATAGAATGTAAAACACAGAATATAGAATATAGTATACGGATCAGAATATAGAATGTGGAATATAGAATGAAGAACACAATATATAGAATATATAATAGAGAATATAGAAGCCAAAATTTAGATCATGGAATGCAGAACACAGAATTTAGAATATAGAATACAGCATACTGAATTTAGAATTTTGAATATAGAATGTAGAACACCGAATTCAGAATATAGAATACAGAATACTGAATATAGGAATTAGAATACAGAATATAGAACACAGAACATAGAATATGGAAAATGAATGCAGAATATAAAATGTAGAATATAGAATTAAGAACACAAAATATTGAATATATAAAAGAGAATATAGAACCTAGAATTTAGTAATGGAATGCAGAACACAGAATTTAAATATATAATACAAAATACTGAATATAGAATTTAGAATATAGAATGTAGAACACAAAATAGAGAATATGGAAAACAGAATACAGAACCCAAAATTTAGAACATGGAATGCAGAACACAGAATTTAGATTATAGAATACAGAATACTGAATATAGAATTTAGAATACAGAATATAGAACACAGAACATAGAACATAGAAAATGAATGCAGAATATAGAATGCAGAACACAATATAAATAATATAAAATAGAGAATATAGAACTTAGAATTTAGTAATGGAATGCCGAACCCAGAATTTAGAATACAGAATACGGAATAGTGAATATAGGATTTAGAATATATAATGAAGAACACAGAATATACAATATAGAATACGGAATGCAGAATATAGAATACAGTATATAGAATGTAGAACACAGAATATAGAATATGGAAAACAGAATACACAACCCAGAATTTAGAACATGGGATGCAGAACACAGAATTTAGAATATAGAATGTAGAACACAGAATATAGAATATAGCATAGAAGATATAGAATTCAGAATATAGAACATGGAATGCATAACACAGAATTAAGAATATAGAATACAGAATCCTGAATATTGAATTTAGAACATATAATGCAGAACACAGAATTTAGAATATAGAATACTGAATACTGAATATAGAATTAGAATACAGAATGTAGAGCACATAGTATGGAATATAGAATACGGAATGCAGAATATAGTATGTAGAATATAGAATGGAAAACACAAAATGTAGAATAGAATAGAGAATATAGGACACAGAATTTAGAACATGGAATGCAGAACACAGAATTTAGGATTTAGAATACAGAATACTGAATATAGAATTTAAAATATAGAATTTAGAACACAGAATATAGAATATAGAATACGGAATGCAGAATAAAGAATACAGAATATAGAATGTAGAACACAGAATATAGAATATGGAAAACAGAATACAGAACCCCGAATTTAGAACTTGTAATGCAGAACACAGAATTTAGACTATAGAATACAGAATACTGAATATAGAATTTAGAATATAGAATGTAGAACACAGAATATAGAATATAAAATACAGAATTTAGAATATGATATGCCGAACACTGAATATTGAAAATAGAATACAGAATACTGAATATAGAATTTAGAACATATAATGCAGAACACAGAATTTAGAATATAGAATACAGAATACTGAATATAGAATATAGAACATGGAATGCAGAACACCGAATTTAGTATATAGAATATAGAATACTTAATATAGAATTTAGAATTAAAAATTTAGAACAAAGAATATATACTATAGACTACGGAATGCAAAATATAGTATGTAGAGTATAGAATGAAAAACACATTATATAGAATATACAATAGACAATGTACAACCCAGAATGTAGAACATGTAAAGCAGAACACAGAATTTAGAACTTACAATACAGAATACTGAATATAGAATTTAGAATATAGCATGTAGAACACAGAACATAGAATACAGATTATAGAATACAGAATTAAGCACATGGAATGCAGAACACAGAATTTAGAAAATAGTGTATGAATACTGAATATAGAATTTAGCATATAGAATGTAGAACACAGAATATAGACTATGGAAAACAGAATACAGAACCCAGAATTTAGAATATGGAATGCAGAACACAGAATTTAGAATATAGAACACAGAATAATGAATATAGAATTTAGAACATAGAATGCAGAACACAGAATTTAGAATATAAAATGTAGAACACAGAATATACAATATAGCATAGAGGATATAGAATTCAGAATATAGAACATGGAATGCATAACACAGAATTAAGACTATAGAATACAGAATCCTGAATATTGAATTTAGAACATATAATGCAGAACACAGAATTTAGAATATAGAATACTGAATACTGAATATAGAATTAGAATACAGAATGTAGAGCACATAGTATGGAATATAGAATACGGAATGCAGAATATAGTATGTAGAATATAGAATGAAAAACACAAAATATAGAATAGAGTAGAGAAAATAGAACTCAGAATTTAGAACATGGAATGCAGAACACAGAATTTAGATTATAGAATACACAATTCTTAATATAGAGTTTAGAATATAGAATGTAAAACACAGAATATAGAATATGGAATACGGAATGCAGAATATAGAATGTGGAATATAGAATGAAGAACACAATATATAGAATATATAAAAGAGAATATAAAACCCAGAATTTAGAAATGGAATGCAGAACACAGAATTTAGAATATATAATACATAATACTGAATACAGAATTTAGAACATATGATGCAGAACACAGAATTTAGAATACAGAAAGCAGAATACTGAATATAGAAATTAGAACATGAAATGCAGAACATAGAACTTAGAATATAGAATAAAAAATACTGAATATAGAATTTAGAAAATAGAATGTAGAACACAGAATATAGAATAGAGAATATAGAACCCAAAATTTAGAACATGGAGTGTAGAACACAGAATTTAGAAAATAGAATAGAGAATAATAAAAATTGAATTTAGAATATAGAATGTAGGACACAGAATATAGAATATACAATAAGGAAAGCAGAATATAGATTACAGAATATAGAATGTAGAACACAGAATATAGAATATGGAAAACAGAATACAGAACCCAGAATTTTGAACATGGAATTCAGAACACAGAATTTAGAATATAGAACACAAAATAATGAATATAGAATTTAGAACATAGAATGCAGAACTCAGAATTTTGACAATAGAATACAGAATAATGAATACAGAATTTAGAATATTGAATGAAGAACACAGATTATAGAATATAGAATACAAAGTATAGAATCCAGAATTTAGAACATTGAATGCAAACACAGAATTTAGAATATATAATACAGAATAGTGAATATAGAATTTAGAACATAAAATGCAGAACTCAGAATTTTGACAATAGAATACAGAATAATGAATACAGAATTTAGAATATTGAATGAAGAACACAGATTATTGAATATAGAATACAAAGTATAGAATCCAGAATTTAGAACATTGAATGCAAACACAGAATTTAGAATATATAATACAGAATAGTGAATATAGAATTTAGAACATAAAATGCAGAACACATAATTTAGAATATAGAATATAAAACACTGAAAATAGAATATAGAACATGGAATGCTGAACACAGTATTTAGAATATAGAATACAGAATACTGGATATAGAATATAGAACATAGAATGTAGAACACAGAATAGAGAATATAGAATCCAGAAATTAGGACATGATATGCAGAACACTGAATTTAGAAAATAGAATACAGTATACTGAATATAGAATTTAGAACATAGAAAGCAGAACACAGAATTTAGTATATAGTATATGGATTACTGAATATAGAATTTAGAATTAAGAATTTAGAACTCAGAATTTAGAATATAGACAACGGAATGCAAAATATAGTATGTAGAGTATAGAATGAAGAACTCACAATATAGAATATAGAACAGACAATATAGAACCCAGAATTTAGAACATGGAAAGCAGAACAGAGAATTTAGAATATAGAATACAGAATACTGAATATAGAATTTAGAATTTCGAATGTAGAACACAGAATATTGAATATAGAATAGAGAATATAGAATTCAGAATTCAGAATATGGAATGCAGAACACAGAATTTAGAATATAGAATAGGTAATAATGAATATAGAATTTAGAATATTGAATGCAGAAAACAGAATTTAGACAATAGAATACATAATACTGAATATAGAATTTAGAATATAGAATGTAGAACACAGAATATAAAATATAGAATCCAGAATTTAGAAAATGAAATTCAGAACACTGAATCTGGAAAGTAGAATGCAGAATACTGAATATAGAATTTAGAATATAGAATGCAGAACACAGAATTTATTATAAAGACTATAGAATACTGAATATAGAATTTAGAATTTAGAACTTAGAACTCAGAATTTAGAATATAGAATACGGAATGCAAAATATTGTATGTAGAGTATAGAATGAAGAACACACAATATCGAATATAGAATAGAGGATATAGAACACAGAATTTAGAACATGGAACGCTGAACACAGAATATAGAAAATAGAATACAGAATTCTGAATATAGAATTTAGAATATAGAATGTAGAACACAGAATATAGAATACAGGATACTAAATATAGAATATAGAACATGCAATGCAGAACACAGAATTTAGAATATAGAATACAGAATACTGAATATAGAATTTAGAATATAGAATCTGTAACACAGAATATAGAATATAGAATAGAGAATATAGAACCCAGAATTAAGAGCATGGAATGCAGAAAATAGAATTTAGAATATAGAATACAGAATACTGAATATAGAATTGAGAATATAGAATGTAGAACACAGAATATAGAATATACAATAGAGAATATAGAACACAGAATTTAGAACATGGAATGCAGAACACAGAAATTAGAACTTGAATTGCAGAACACAGAATTTTGAATTTACAATACAGAATACAGAATATACAATTTAGAACATAGAATGCAGAACACAGAATGTAGAATACAGAAAACAGAATACTGAATATAGAATTTAGATCATGGAATTCAGAACATAGAATTTAGAATAGAGAAAAAAATATACTGAATATAGAATTTAGAATATAGAATGTAGAACACAGAATATAAAATAGATAATATAGAATCCACAATTTAGAACATGGAATGTAGAACACAGAATATAGTATATAGAATACAGGATACTAAATATAGAATATAGAACATGCAATGCAGAACACAGAATTTAGAATATAGAATACAGAATACTGAATATAGAATTTAGAATATAGAATCTGTAACACAGAATATAGAATATAGAATATAGAATATAGAACCCAGAATTAAGAGCATGGAATGCAGAAAATAAAATTTAGAATATAGAATACAGAATACTGAATATAGAATTTAGAATATAGAATGTAGAACACAGAATATAGAATATACAATAGAGAATATAGAACACAGAATTTAGAACATGGAATGCAGAACACAGAAATTAGAACTTGAATTGCAGAACACAGAATTTTGAATTTACAATACAGAATACAGAATATACAATTTAGAACATAGAACGCAGAACACAGAATGTAGAATACAGATAACAGAATACTGAATATAGAATTTAGATCATGGAATTCAGAACATAGAATTTAGAATAGAGAAAAAAATATACTGAATATAGAATTTAGAATATAGAATGTAGAACACAGAATATATAATAGAGAATATAGAATCCACAATTTAGAACATGGAATGTAGAACACAGAATTTAGAAAATAGAATACAGAATACTGAAAATAGAATTTAGAATATAGAATATAGGACACAGCATATAGAATATAGTATACGGGAAGCAGAATATAGAATACAGAATATAGAATGTAGAACACAGAATATAGAATATGGAAAACAGAATACAGAATCCAGAATTTTGAAAATGGAATTCAGAACACAGATTTTTGAATATAGAACACAGAATAATGAACATAGAATTTAGAACATAGAAAGCAGAACACAGAATTTAGACCATATAATACAGAATACTGAATATAGAATTTCGAATATAGAATGTAAAACACAGAATATATAATATAGAATTCGGAATGCAGAATATAGAATGTAGAACACAGAGTATAGGATATGGAAAACAGAATACAGAACCCAGAATTTATAACATGGAATGCAGAACACAAAATATAGACTATAGAATACAGAATACTGAATATAGAATTTAGAACATATAATGCAGACCACAGAATTTAGAATATAGAATACAGAATACTGAATATAGAATATAGAATATGGAATGCAGAACACCGAATTTAGTATATAGAATATAGAATACTGAATATAGAATTTAGAATATAGAATGTAAAACACAGAATATAGAATATAGTATACGGATCAGAATATAGAATGTGGAATATAGAATGAAGAACACAATATATAGAATATATAATAGAGAATATAGAAGCCAAAATTTAGATCATGGAATGCAGAACACAGAATTTAGAATATAGAATACAGCATACTGAATTTAGAATTTTGAATATAGAATGTAGAACACCGAATTCAGAATATAGAATACAGAATACTGAATATAGGAATTAGAATACAGAATATAGAACACAGAACATAGAATATGGAAAATGAATGCAGAATATAAAATGTAGAATATAGAATTAAGAACACAAAATATTGAATATATAAAAGAGAATATAGAACCTAGAATTTAGTAATGGAATGCAGAACACAGAATTTAAATATATAATACAAAATACTGAATATAGAATTTAGAATATAGAATGTAGAACACAAAATAGAGAATATGGAAAACAGAATACAGAACCCAAAATTTAGAACATGGAATGCAGAACACAGAATTTAGATTATAGAATACAGAATACTGAATATAGAATTTAGAATACAGAATATAGAACACAGAACATAGAACATAGAAAATGAATGCAGAATATAGAATGCAGAACACAATATAAATAATATAAAATAGAGAATATAGAACTTAGAATTTAGTAATGGAATGCCGAACCCAGAATTTAGAATACAGAATACGGAATAGTGAATATAGGATTTAGAATATATAATGAAGAACACAGAATATACAATATAGAATACGGAATGCAGAATATAGAATACAGTATATAGAATGTAGAACACAGAATATAGAATATGGAAAACAGAATACATAACCCAGAATTTAGAACATGGGATGCAGAACACAGAATTTAGAATATAGAATGTAGAACACAGAATATAGAATATAGCATAGAGTATATAGAATTCAGAATATAGAACATGGAATGCATAACACAGAATTAAGAATATAGAATACAGAATCCTGAATATTGAATTTAGAACATATAATGCAGAACACAGAATATAGAATATAGAATACTGAATACTGAATATAGAATTAGAATACAGAATGAAGAGCACATAGTATGGAATATAGAATACGGAATGCAGAATATAGTATGTAGAATATAGAATGAAAAACACAAAATGTAGAATAGAATAGAGAATATAGGACACAGAATTTAGAACATGGAATGCAGAACACAGAATTTAGGATATAGAATACAGAATACTGAATATAGTATTTAAAATATAGAATGTAGAACACAGAACATAGAATACAGATTATAGAATACAGAATTAAGCACATGGAATGCAGAACACAGAATTTAGAAAATAGTGTATGAATACTGAATATAGAATTTAGCATATAGAATGTAGAACACAGAATATACAATGTAGAGTTCGGAATGCAGAATATAGAATACAGAATATAGAATGTAGAACACAGAATATAGACTATGGAAAACAGAATACAGAACCCAGAATTTAGAATATGGAATGCAGAACACAGAATTTAGAATATAGAACACAGAATAATGAATATAGAATTTAGAACATAGAATGCAGAACACAGAATTTAGAATATAAAATGTAAACACAGAATATAGAATATAGCATAGAGTATATAGAATTCAGAATATAGAACATGGAATGCATAACACAGAATTAAGAATATAGAATACAGAATCCTGAATATTGAATTTAGAACATATAATGCAGAACACAGAATTTAGAATATAGAATACTGAATACTGAATATAGAATTAGAATGCAGAATGTAGAGCACTTAGTATGGAATATAGAATACGGAATGCAGAATATAGTATGTAGAATATAGAATGAAAAACACAAAATATAGAATAGAGTAGAGAATATAGAACTCAGAATTTAGAACATGGAATGCAGAACACAGAATTTAGATTATAGAATACACAATTCTTAATATAGAATTTAGAATATAGAATGTAAAACACAGAATATAGAATATGGAATACGGAATGCAGAATATAGAATGTGGAATATAGAATGAAGAACACAAAATATAGAATATATAAAAGAGAATATAAAACCCAGAATTTAGAAATGGAATGCAGAACACAGAATTTAGAATATATAATACATAATACTGAATACAGAATTTAGAACATATGATGCAGAACACAGAATTTAGAATACAGAAAGCAGAATACTGAATATAGAAATTAGAACATGAAATGCAGAACATAGAACTTAGAATATAGAATAAAAAATACTGAATATAGAATTTAGAAAATAGAATGTAGAACACAGAATATAGAATAGAGAATATAGAACCCAGAATTTAGAACATGGAATGTAGAACACAGAATTTAGAAAATAGAATAGAGAATAATAAAAATAGAATTTAGAATATAGAATGTAGGACACAGAATATAGAATATAGAATAAGGAAAGCAGAATATAGATTACAGAATTTAGAATGCAGAACACAGAATATAGAATATGGAAAACAGAATACAGAACCCAGAATTTTGAACATGGAATTCAGAACACAGAATTTAGAATATAGAACACAGAATAATGAATATAGAATTTAGAACATAGAATGCAGAACTCAGAATTTTGACAATAGAATACAGAATAATGAATACAGAATTTAGAATATTGAATGAAGAACACAGATTATAGAATATAGAATACAAAGTATAGAATCCAGAATTTAGAACATTGAATGCAAACACAGAATTTAGAATATATAATACAGAATAGTGAATATAGAATTTAGAACATAAAATGCAGAACACATAATTTAGAATATAGAATATAAAACACTGAAAATAGAATATAGAACATGGAATACTGAACACAGTATTTATAATATAGAATACAGAATACTGGATATAGAATTTAGAACATAGAATGTAGAACACAGAATAGAGAATATAGAATCCAGAATTTAGAACATGATATGCAGAACACTGAATTTAGAAAATAGAATACAGTATACTGAATATAGAATTTAGAACATAGAAAGCAGAACACAGAATTTAGTATATAGAATATGGATTACTGAATATAGAATTTAGAATTAAGAATTTAGAACTCAGAATTTAGAATATAGACAACGGAATGCAAAATATAGTATGTAGAGTATAGAATGAAGAACTCACAATATAGAATATAGAACAGACAATATAGAACCCAGAATTTAGAACATGGAAAGCAGAACAGAGAATTTAGAATATAGAATACAGAATACTGAATATAGAATTTAGAATTTCGAATGTAGAACACAGAATATTGAATATAGAATAGAGAATATAGAATTCAGAATTTAGAATATGGAATGCAGAACACAGAATTTAGAATATAGAATAGGTAATAATGAATATAGAATTTAGAATATTGAATGCAGAAAACAGAATTTAGACAATAGAATACATAATACTGAATATAGAATTTAGAATATAGAATGTAGAACACAGAATATAAAATATAGAATCCAGAATTTAGAAAATGAAATTCAGAACACTGAATCTGGAAAGTAGAATGCAGAATACTGAATATAGAATTTAGAATATAGAATCTGTAACACAGAATATAGAATATAGAATAGAGAATATAGAACCCAGAATTAAGAGCATGGAATGCAGAAAATAGAATTTAGAATATAGAATACAGAATACTGAATATAGAATTGAGAATATAGAATGTAGAACACAGAATATAGAATATACAATAGAGAATATAGAACACAGAATTTAGAACATGGAATGCAGAACACAGAAATTAGAACTTGAATTGCAGAACACAGAATTTTGAATTTACAATACAGAATACAGAATATACAATTTAGAACATAGAATGCAGAACACAGAATGTAGAATACAGAAAACAGAATACTGAATATAGAATTTAGATCATGGAATTCAGAACATAGAATTTAGAATAGAGAAAAAAATATACTGAATATAGAATTTAGAATATAGAATGTAGAACACAGAATATAAAATAGATAATATAGAATCCACAATTTAGAACATGGAATGTAGAACACAGAATATAGTATATAGAATACAGGATACTAAATATAGAATATAGAACATGCAATGCAGAACACAGAATTTAGAATATAGAATACAGAATACTGAATATAGAATTTAGAATATAGAATCTGTAACACAGAATATAGAATATAGAATATAGAATATAGAACCCAGAATTAAGAGCATGGAATGCAGAAAATAAAATTTAGAATATAGAATACAGAATACTGAATATAGAATTTAGAATATAGAATGTAGAACACAGAATATAGAATATACAATAGAGAATATAGAACACAGAATTTAGAACATGGAATGCAGAACACAGAAATTAGAACTTGAATTGCAGAACACAGAATTTTGAATTTACAATACAGAATACAGAATATACAATTTAGAACATAGAACGCAGAACACAGAATGTAGAATACAGATAACAGAATACTGAATATAGAATTTAGATCATGGAATTCAGAACATAGAATTTAGAATAGAGAAAAAAATATACTGAATATAGAATTTAGAATATAGAATGTAGAACACAGAATATATAATAGAGAATATAGAATCCACAATTTAGAACATGGAATGTAGAACACAGAATTTAGAAAATAGAATACAGAATACTGAAAATAGAATTTAGAATATAGAATATAGGACACAGCATATAGAATATAGTATACGGGAAGCAGAATATAGAATACAGAATATAGAATGTAGAACACAGAATATAGAATATGGAAAACAGAATACAGAATCCAGAATTTTGAAAATGGAATTCAGAACACAGATTTTTGAATATAGAACACAGAATAATGAACATAGAATTTAGAACATAGAAAGCAGAACACAGAATTTAGACCATATAATACAGAATACTGAATATAGAATTTCGAATATAGAATGTAAAACACAGAATATATAATATAGAATTCGGAATGCAGAATATAGAATGTAGAACACAGAGTATAGGATATGGAAAACAGAATACAGAACCCAGAATTTATAACATGGAATGCAGAACACAAAATATAGACTATAGAATACAGAATACTGAATATAGAATTTAGAACATATAATGCAGACCACAGAATTTAGAATATAGAATACAGAATACTGAATATAGAATATAGAACATGGAATGCAGAACACCGAATTTAGTATATAGAATATAGAATACTGAATATAGAATTTAGAATATAGAATGTAAAACACAGAATATAGAATATAGTATACGGATCAGAATATAGAATGTGGAATATAGAATGAAGAACACAATATATAGAATATATAATAGAGAATATAGAAGCCAAAATTTAGATCATGGAATGCAGAACACAGAATTTAGAATATAGAATACAGCATACTGAATTTAGAATTTTGAATATAGAATGTAGAACACCGAATTCAGAATATAGAATACAGAATACTGAATATAGGAATTAGAATACAGAATATAGAACACAGAACATAGAATATGGAAAATGAATGCAGAATATAAAATGTAGAATATAGAATTAAGAACACAAAATATTGAATATATAAAAGAGAATATAGAACCTAGAATTTAGTAATGGAATGCAGAACACAGAATTTAAATATATAATACAAAATACTGAATATAGAATTTAGAGTATAGAATGTAGAACACAAAATAGAGAATATGGAAAACAGAATACAGAACCCAAAATTTAGAACATGGAATGCAGAACACAGAATTTAGATTATAGAATACAGAATACTGAATATAGAATTTAGAATACAGAATATAGAACACAGAACATAGAACATAGAAAATGAATGCAGAATATAGAATGCAGAACACAATATAAATAATATAAAATAGAGAATATAGAACTTAGAATTTAGTAATGGAATGCCGAACCCAGAATTTAGAATACAGAATACGGAATAGTGAATATAGGATTTAGAATATATAATGAAGAACACAGAATATACAATATAGAATACGGAATGCAGAATATAGAATACAGTATATAGAATGTAGAACACAGAATATAGAATATGGAAAACAGAATACACAACCCAGAATTTAGAACATGGGATGCAGAACACAGAATTTAGAATATAGAATGTAGAACACAGAATATAGAATATAGCATAGAAGATATAGAATTCAGAATATAGAACATGGAATGCATAACACAGAATTAAGAATATAGAATACAGAATCCTGAATATTGAATTTAGAACATATAATGCAGAACACAGAATTTAGAATATAGAATACTGAATACTGAATATAGAATTAGAATACAGAATGTAGAGCACATAGTATGGAATATAGAATACGGAATGCAGAATATAGTATGTAGAATATAGAATGGAAAACACAAAATGTAGAATAGAATAGAGAATATAGGACACAGAATTTAGAACATGGAATGCAGAACACAGAATTTAGGATTTAGAATACAGAATACTGAATATAGAATTTAAAATATAGAATTTAGAACACAGAATATAGAATATAGAATACGGAATGCAGAATAAAGAATACAGAATATAGAATGTAGAACACAGAATATAGAATATGGAAAACAGAATACAGAACCCCGAATTTAGAACTTGTAATGCAGAACACAGAATTTAGACTATAGAATACAGAATACTGAATATAGAATTTAGAATATAGAATGTAGAACACAGAATATAGAATATAAAATACAGAATTTAGAATATGATATGCCGAACACTGAATATTGAAAATAGAATACAGAATACTGAATATAGAATTTAGAACATATAATGCAGAACACAGAATTTAGAATATAGAATACAGAATACTGAATATAGAATATAGAACATGGAATGCAGAACACCGAATTTAGTATATAGAATATAGAATACTTAATATAGAATTTAGAATTAAAAATTTAGAACTAAGAATATATACTATAGACTACGGAATGCAAAATATAGTATGTAGAGTATAGAATGAAAAACACATTATATAGAATATACAATAGACAATGTACAACCCAGAATGTAGAACATGTAAAGCAGAACACAGAATTTAGTACTTACAATACAGAATACTGAATATAGAATTTAGAATATAGCATGTAGAACACAGAACATAGAATACAGATTATAGAATACAGAATTAAGCACATGGAATGCAGAACACAGAATTTAGAAAATAGTGTATGAATACTGAATATAGAATTTAGCATATAGAATGTAGAACACAGAATATAGACTATGGAAAACAGAATACAGAACCCAGAATTTAGAATATGGAATGCAGAACACAGAATTTAGAATATAGAACACAGAATAATGAATATAGAATTTAGAACATAGAATGCAGAACACAGAATTTAGAATATAAAATGTAGAACACAGAATATACAATATAGCATAGAGGATATAGAATTCAGAATATAGAACATGGAATGCATAACACAGAATTAAGACTATAGAATACAGAATCCTGAATATTGAATTTAGAACATATAATGCAGAACACAGAATTTAGAATATAGAATACTGAATACTGAATATAGAATTAGAATACAGAATGTAGAGCACATAGTATGGAATATAGAATACGGAATGCAGAATATAGTATGTAGAATATAGAATGAAAAACACAAAATATAGAATAGAGTAGAGAAAATAGAACTCAGAATTTAGAACATGGAATGCAGAACACAGAATTTAGATTATAGAATACACAATTCTTAATATAGAGTTTAGAATATAGAATGTAAAACACAGAATATAGAATATGGAATACGGAATGCAGAATATAGAATGTGGAATATAGAATGAAGAACACAATATATAGAATATATAAAAGAGAATATAAAACCCAGAATTTAGAAATGGAATGCAGAACACAGAATTTAGAATATATAATACATAATACTGAATACAGAATTTAGAACATATGATGCAGAACACAGAATTTAGAATACAGAAAGCAGAATACTGAATATAGAAATTAGAACATGAAATGCAGAACATAGAACTTAGAATATAGAATAAAAAATACTGAATATAGAATTTAGAAAATAGAATGTAGAACACAGAATATAGAATAGAGAATATAGAACCCAAAATTTAGAACATGGAGTGTAGAACACAGAATTTAGAAAATAGAATAGAGAATAATAAAAATTGAATTTAGAATATAGAATGTAGGACACAGAATATAGAATATACAATAAGGAAAGCAGAATATAGATTACAGAATATAGAATGTAGAACACAGAATATAGAATATGGAAAACAGAATACAGAACCCAGAATTTTGAACATGGAATTCAGAACACAGAATTTAGAATATAGAACACAAAATAATGAATATAGAATTTAGAACATAGAATGCAGAACTCAGAATTTTGACAATAGAATACAGAATAATGAATACAGAATTTAGAATATTGAATGAAGAACACAGATTATAGAATATAGAATACAAAGTATAGAATCCAGAATTTAGAACATTGAATGCAAACACAGAATTTAGAATATATAATACAGAATAGTGAATATAGAATTTAGAACATAAAATGCAGAACTCAGAATTTTGACAATAGAATACAGAATAATGAATACAGAATTTAGAATATTGAATGAAGAACACAGATTATTGAATATAGAATACAAAGTATAGAATCCAGAATTTAGAACATTGAATGCAAACACAGAATTTAGAATATATAATACAGAATAGTGAATATAGAATTTAGAACATAAAATGCAGAACACATAATTTAGAATATAGAATATAAAACACTGAAAATAGAATATAGAACATGGAATACTGAACACAGTATTTAGAATATAGAATACAGAATACTGGATATAGAATATAGAACATAGAATGTAGAACACAGAATAGAGAATATAGAATCCAGAAATTAGGACATGATATGCAGAACACTGAATTTAGAAAATAGAATACAGTATACTGAATATAGAATTTAGAACATAGAAAGCAGAACACAGAATTTAGTATATAGTATATGGATTACTGAATATAGAATTTAGAATTAAGAATTTAGAACTCAGAATTTAGAATATAGACAACGGAATGCAAAATATAGTATGTAGAGTATAGAATGAAGAACTCACAATATAGAATATAGAACAGACAATATAGAACCCAGAATTTAGAACATGGAAAGCAGAACAGAGAATTTAGAATATAGAATACAGAATACTGAATATAGAATTTAGAATTTCGAATGTAGAACACAGAATATTGAATATAGAATAGAGAATATAGAATTCAGAATTTAGAATATGGAATGCAGAACACAGAATTTAGAATATAGAATAGGTAATAATGAATATAGAATTTAGAATATTGAATGCAGAAAACAGAATTTAGACAATAGAATACATAATACTGAATATAGAATTTAGAATATAGAATGTAGAACACAGAATATAAAATATAGAATCCAGAATTTAGAAAATGAAATTCAGAACACTGAATCTGGAAAGTAGAATGCAGAATACTGAATATAGAATTTAGAATATAGAATGCAGAACACAGAATTTATTATAAAGACTATAGAATACTGAATATAGAATTTAGAATTTAGAACTTAGAACTCAGAATTTAGAATATAGAATACGGAATGCAAAATATTGTATGTAGAGTATAGAATGAAGAACACACAATATCGAATATAGAATAGAGGATATAGAACACAGAATTTAGAACATGGAACGCTGAACACAGAATATAGAAAATAGAATACAGAATTCTGAATATAGAATTTAGAATATAGAATGTAGAACACAGAATATAGAATACAGGATACTAAATATAGAATATAGAACATGCAATGCAGAACACAGAATTTAGAATATAGAATACAGAATACTGAATATAGAATTTAGAATATAGAATCTGTAACACAGAATATAGAATATAGAATAGAGAATATAGAACCCAGAATTAAGAGCATGGAATGCAGAAAATAGAATTTAGAATATAGAATACAGAATACTGAATATAGAATTGAGAATATAGAATGTAAAACACAGAATATAGAATATACAATAGAGAATATAGAACACAGAATTTAGAACATGGAATGCAGAACACAGAAATTAGAACTTGAATTGCAGAACACAGAATTTTGAATTTACAATACAGAATACAGAATATACAATTTAGAACATAGAATGCAGAACACAGAATGTAGAATACAGAAAACAGAATACTGAATATAGAATTTAGATCATGGAATTCAGAACATAGAATTTAGAATAGAGAAAAAAATATACTGAATATAGAATTTAGAATATAGAATGTAGAACACAGAATATAAAATAGATAATATAGAATCCACAATTTAGAACATGGAATGTAGAACACAGAATATAGTATATAGAATACAGGATACTAAATATAGAATATAGAACATGCAATGCAGAACACAGAATTTAGAATATAGAATACAGAATACTGAATATAGAATTTAGAATATAGAATCTGTAACACAGAATATAGAATATAGAATATAGAATATAGAACCCAGAATTAAGAGCATGGAATGCAGAAAATAAAATTTAGAATATAGAATACAGAATACTGAATATAGAATTTAGAATATAGAATGTAGAACACAGAATATAGAATATACAATAGAGAATATAGAACACAGAATTTAGAACATGGAATGCAGAACACAGAAATTAGAACTTGAATTGCAGAACACAGAATTTTGAATTTACAATACAGAATACAGAATATACAATTTAGAACATAGAACGCAGAACACAGAATGTAGAATACAGATAACAGAATACTGAATATAGAATTTAGATCATGGAATTCAGAACATAGAATTTAGAATAGAGAAAAAAATATACTGAATATAGAATTTAGAATATAGAATGTAGAACACAGAATATATAATAGAGAATATAGAATCCACAATTTAGAACATGGAATGTAGAACACAGAATTTAGAAAATAGAATACAGAATACTGAAAATAGAATTTAGAATATAGAATATAGGACACAGCATATAGAATATAGTATACGGGAAGCAGAATATAGAATACAGAATATAGAATGTAGAACACAGAATATAGAATATGGAAAACAGAATACAGAATCCAGAATTTTGAAAATGGAATTCAGAACACAGATTTTTGAATATAGAACACAGAATAATGAACATAGAATTTAGAACATAGAAAGCAGAACACAGAATTTAGACCATATAATACAGAATACTGAATATAGAATTTCGAATATAGAATGTAAAACACAGAATATATAATATAGAATTCGGAATGCAGAATATAGAATGTAGAACACAGAGTATAGGATATGGAAAACAGAATACAGAACCCAGAATTTATAACATGGAATGCAGAACACAAAATATAGACTATAGAATACAGAATACTGAATATAGAATTTAGAACATATAATGCAGACCACAGAATTTAGAATATAGAATACAGAATACTGAATATAGAATATAGAATATGGAATGCAGAACACCGAATTTAGTATATAGAATATAGAATACTGAATATAGAATTTAGAATATAGAATGTAAAACACAGAATATAGAATATAGTATACGGATCAGAATATAGAATGTGGAATATAGAATGAAGAACACAATATATAGAATATATAATAGAGAATATAGAAGCCAAAATTTAGATCATGGAATGCAGAACACAGAATTTAGAATATAGAATACAGCATACTGAATTTAGAATTTTGAATATAGAATGTAGAACACCGAATTCAGAATATAGAATACAGAATACTGAATATAGGAATTAGAATACAGAATATAGAACACAGAACATAGAATATGGAAAATGAATGCAGAATATAAAATGTAGAATATAGAAATAAGAACACAAAATATTGAATATATAAAAGAGAATATAGAACCTAGAATTTAGTAATGGAATGCAGAACACAGAATTTAAATATATAATACAAAATACTGAATATAGAATTTAGAATATAGAATGTAGAACACAAAATAGAGAATATGGAAAACAGAATACAGAACCCAAAATTTAGAACATGGAATGCAGAACACAGAATTTAGATTATAGAATACAGAATACTGAATATAGAATTTAGAATACAGAATATAGAACACAGAACATAGAACATAGAAAATGAATGCAGAATATAGAATGCAGAACACAATATAAATAATATAAAATAGAGAATATAGAACTTAGAATTTAGTAATGGAATGCCGAACCCAGAATTTAGAATACAGAATACGGAATAGTGAATATAGGATTTAGAATATATAATGAAGAACACAGAATATACAATATAGAATACGGAATGCAGAATATAGAATACAGTATATAGAATGTAGAACACAGAATATAGAATATGGAAAACAGAATACATAACCCAGAATTTAGAACATGGGATGCAGAACACAGAATTTAGAATATAGAATGTAGAACACAGAATATAGAATATAGCATAGAGTATATAGAATTCAGAATATAGAACATGGAATGCATAACACAGAATTAAGAATATAGAATACAGAATCCTGAATATTGAATTTAGAACATATAATGCAGAACACAGAATATAGAATATAGAATACTGAATACTGAATATAGAATTAGAATACAGAATGAAGAGCACATAGTATGGAATATAGAATACGGAATGCAGAATATAGTATGTAGAATATAGAATGAAAAACACAAAATGTAGAATAGAATAGAGAATATAGGACACAGAATTTAGAACATGGAATGCAGAACACAGAATTTAGGATATAGAATACAGAATACTGAATATAGTATTTAAAATATAGAATGTAGAACACAGAACATAGAATACAGATTATAGAATACAGAATTAAGCACATGGAATGCAGAACACAGAATTTAGAAAATAGTGTATGAATACTGAATATAGAATTTAGCATATAGAATGTAGAACACAGAATATACAATGTAGAGTTCGGAATGCAGAATATAGAATACAGAATATAGAATGTAGAACACAGAATATAGACTATGGAAAACAGAATACAGAACCCAGAATTTAGAATATGGAATGCAGAACACAGAATTTAGAATATAGAACACAGAATAATGAATATAGAATTTAGAACATAGAATGCAGAACACAGAATTTAGAATATAAAATGTAAACACAGAATATAGAATATAGCATAGAGTATATAGAATTCAGAATATAGAACATGGAATGCATAACACAGAATTAAGAATATAGAATACAGAATCCTGAATATTGAATTTAGAACATATAATGCAGAACACAGAATTTAGAATATAGAATACTGAATACTGAATATAGAATTAGAATGCAGAATGTAGAGCACTTAGTATGGAATATAGAATACGGAATGCAGAATATAGTATGTAGAATATAGAATGAAAAACACAAAATATAGAATAGAGTAGAGAATATAGAACTCAGAATTTAGAACATGGAATGCAGAACACAGAATTTAGATTATAGAATACACAATTCTTAATATAGAATTTAGAATATAGAATGTAAAACACAGAATATAGAATATGGAATACGGAATGCAGAATATAGAATGTGGAATATAGAATGAAGAACACAAAATATAGAATATATAAAAGAGAATATAAAACCCAGAATTTAGAAATGGAATGCAGAACACAGAATTTAGAATATATAATACATAATACTGAATACAGAATTTAGAACATATGATGCAGAACACAGAATTTAGAATACAGAAAGCAGAATACTGAATATAGAAATTAGAACATGAAATGCAGAACATA
The DNA here is from genome assembly GCF_048564905.1 of Vicugna pacos. Classification (NCBI taxonomy): domain Eukaryota; kingdom Metazoa; phylum Chordata; class Mammalia; order Artiodactyla; family Camelidae; genus Vicugna; species Vicugna pacos. The sequence continues at coordinate 1,167,270 of NW_027328735.1, forward strand.
GAACTTAGAATATAGAATAAAAAATACTGAATATAGAATTTAGAAAATAGAATGTAGAACACAGAATATAGAATAGAGAATATAGAACCCAGAATTTAGAACATGGAATGTAGAACACAGAATTTAGAAAATAGAATAGAGAATAATAAAAATAGAATTTAGAATATAGAATGTAGGACACAGAATATAGAATATAGAATAAGGAAAGCAGAATATAGATTACAGAATATAGAATGCAGAACACAGAATATAGAATATGGAAAACAGAATACAGAACCCAGAATTTTGAACATGGAATTCAGAACACAGAATTTAGAATATAGAACACAGAATAATGAATATAGAATTTAGAACATAGAATGCAGAACTCAGAATTTTGACAATAGAATACAGAATAATGAATACAGAATTTAGAATATTGAATGAAGAACACAGATTATAGAATATAGAATACAAAGTATAGAATCCAGAATTTAGAACATTGAATGCAAACACAGAATTTAGAATATATAATACAGAATAGTGAATATAGAATTTAGAACATAAAATGCAGAACACATAATTTAGAATATAGAATATAAAACACTGAAAATAGAATATAGAACATGGAATACTGAACACAGTATTTATAATATAGAATACAGAATACTGGATATAGAATTTAGAACATAGAATGTAGAACACAGAATAGAGAATATAGAATCCAGAATTTAGAACATGATATGCAGAACACTGAATTTAGAAAATAGAATACAGTATACTGAATATAGAATTTAGAACATAGAAAGCAGAACACAGAATTTAGTATATAGAATATGGATTACTGAATATAGAATTTAGAATTAAGAATTTAGAACTCAGAATTTAGAATATAGACAACGGAATGCAAAATATAGTATGTAGAGTATAGAATGAAGAACTCACAATATAGAATATAGAACAGACAATATAGAACCCAGAATTTAGAACATGGAAAGCAGAACAGAGAATTTAGAATATAGAATACAGAATACTGAATATAGAATTTAGAATTTCGAATGTAGAACACAGAATATTGAATATAGAATAGAGAATATAGAATTCAGAATTTAGAATATGGAATGCAGAACACAGAATTTAGAATATAGAATAAGTAATAATGAATATAGAATTTAGAATATTGAATGCAGAAAACAGAATTTAGACAATAGAATACATAATACTGAATATAGAATTTAGAATATAGAATGTAGAACACAGAATATAAAATATAGAATCCAGAATTTAGAAAATGAAATTCAGAACACTGAATCTGGAAAGTAGAATGCAGAATACTGAATATAGAATTTAGAATATAGAATGCAGAACACAGAATTTATTATATAAACTATAGAATACTGAATATAGAATTTAGAATTTAGAACTTAGAACTCAGAATTTAGAATATAGAATATGGAATGCAAAATAATGTATGTAGAGTATAGAATGAAGAACACACAATATCGAATATAGAATAGAGGATATAGAACACAGAATTTAGAACATGGAACGCTGAACACAGAATATAGAAAATAGAATACAGAATTCTGAATATAGAATTTAGAATATAGAATGTAGAACACAGAATATAGAATATAGAATACAGGATACTAAATATAGAATATAGAACATGCAATGCAGAACACAGAATTTAGAATATAGAATACAGAATACTGAATATAGAATTTAGAATATAGAATCTGTAACACAGAATATAGAATATAGAATAGAGAATATAGAACCCAGAATTAAGAGCATGGAATGCAGAAAATAGAATTTAGAATATAGAATACAGAATACTGAATATAGAATTGAGAATATAGAATGTAGAACACAGAATATAGAATATACAATAGAGAATATAGAACACAGAATTTAGAACATGGAATGCAGAACACAGAATTTAGAACTTGAATAGCAGAACACAGAATTTTGAATTTACAATACAGAATACAGAATATACAATTTAGAACATAGAATGCAGAACACAGAATGTAGAATACAGAAAACAGAATACTGAATATAGAATTTAGATCATGGAATTCAGAACATAGAATTTAGAATAGAGAAAAAAATATACTGAATATAGAATTTAGAATATAGAATGTAGAACACAGAATATAAAATAGATAATATAGAATCCACAATTAAGAACATGGAATGTAGAACACAGAATATAGTATATAGAATACAGGATACTAAATATAGAATATAGAACATGCAATGCAGAACACAGAATTTAGAATATAGAATACAGAATACTGAATATAGAATTTAGAATATAGAATCTGTAACACAGAATATAGAATATAGAATATAGAATATAGAACCCAGAATTAAGAGCATGGAATGCAGAAAATAAAATTTAGAATATAGAATACAGAATACTGAATATAGAATTTAGAATATAGAATGTAGAACACTGAATATAGAATATACAATAGAGAATATAGAACACAGAATTTAGAACATGGAATGCAGAACACAGAATTTAGAACTTGAATTGCAGAACACAGAATTTTGAATTTACAATACAGAATACAGAATATACAATTTAGAACATAGAACGCAGAACACAGAATGTAGAATACAGATAACAGAATACTGAATATAGAATTTAGATCATGGAATTCAGAACATAGAATTTAGAATAGAGAAAAAAATATACTGAATATAGAATTTAGAATATAGAATGTAGAACACAGAATATATAATAGAGAATATAGAATCCACAATTTAGAACATGGAATGTAGAACACAGAATTTAGAAAATAGAATACAGAATACTGAAAATAGAATTTAGAATATAGAATATAGGACACAGCATATAGAATATAGTATACGGGAAGCAGAATATAGAATACAGAATATAGAATGTAGAACACAGAATATAGAATATGGAAAACAGAATACAGAATCCAGAATTTTGAAAATGGAATTCAGAACACAGATTTTTGAATATAGAACACAGAATAATGAACATAGAATTTAGAACATAGAAAGCAGAACACAGAATTTAGACCATATAATACAGAATACTGAATATAGAATTTCGAATATAGAATGTAAAACACAGAATATATAATATAGAATTCGGAATGCAGAATATAGAATGTAGAACACAGAGTATAGGATATGGAAAACAGAATACAGAACCCAGAATTTATAACATGGAATGCAGAACACAAAATATAGACTATAGAATACAGAATACTGAATATAGAATTTAGAACATATAATGCAGACCACAGAATTTAGAATATAGAATACAGAATACTGAATATAGAATATAGAATATGGAATGCAGAACACCGAATTTAGTATATAGAATATAGAATACTGAATATAGAATTTAGAATATAGAATGTAAAACACAGAATATAGAATATAGTATACGGATCAGAATATAGAATGTGGAATATAGAATGAAGAACACAATATATAGAATATATAATAGAGAATATAGAAGCCAAAATTTAGATCATGGAATGCAGAACACAGAATTTAGAATATAGAATACAGCATACTGAATTTAGAATTTTGAATATAGAATGTAGAACACCGAATTCAGAATATAGAATACAGAATACTGAATATAGGAATTAGAATACAGAATATAGAACACAGAACATAGAATATGGAAAATGAATGCAGAATATAAAATGTAGAATATAGAATTAAGAACACAAAATATTGAATATATAAAAGAGAATATAGAACCTAGAATTTAGTAATGGAATGCAGAACACAGAATTTAAATATATAATACAAAATACTGAATATAGAATTTAGAATATAGAATGTAGAACACAAAATAGAGAATATGGAAAACAGAATACAGAACCCAAAATTTAGAACATGGAATGCAGAACACAGAATTTAGATTATAGAATACAGAATACTGAATATAGAATTTAGAATACAGAATATAGAACACAGAACATAGAACATAGAAAATGAATGCAGAATATAGAATGCAGAACACAATATAAATAATATAAAATAGAGAATATAGAACTTAGAATTTAGTAATGGAATGCCGAACCCAGAATTTAGAATACCGAATACGGAATAGTGAATATAGGATTTAGAATATATAATGAAGAACACAGAATATACAATATAGAATACGGAATGCAGAATATAGAATACAGTATATAGAATGTAGAACACAGAATATAGAATATGGAAAACAGAATACATAACCCAGAATTTAGAACATGGGATGCAGAACACAGAATTTAGAATATAGAATGTAGAACACAGAATATAGAATATAGCATAGAGTATATAGAATTCAGAATATAGAACATGGAATGCATAACACAGAATTAAGAATATAGAATACAGAATCCTGAATATTGAATTTAGAACATATAATGCAGAACACAGAATATAGAATATAGAATACTGAATACTGAATATAGAATTAGAATACAGAATGAAGAGCACATAGTATGGAATATAGAATACGGAATGCAGAATATAGTATGTAGAATATAGAATGAAAAACACAAAATGTAGAATAGAATAGAGAATATAGGACACAGAATTTAGAACATGGAATGCAGAACACAGAATTTAGGATATAGAATACAGAATACTGAATATAGTATTTAAAATATAGAATGTAGAACACAGAACATAGAATACAGATTATAGAATACAGAATTAAGCACATGGAATGCAGAACACAGAATTTAGAAAATAGTGTATGAATACTGAATATAGAATTTAGCATATAGAATGTAGAACACAGAATATACAATGTAGAGTTCGGAATGCAGAATATAGAATACAGAATATAGAATGTAGAACACAGAATATAGACTATGGAAAACAGAATACAGAACCCAGAATTTAGAATATGGAATGCAGAACACAGAATTTAGAATATAGAACACAGAATAATGAATATAGAATTTAGAACATAGAATGCAGAACACAGAATTTAGAATATAAAATGTAAACACAGAATATAGAATATAGCATAGAGTATATAGAATTCAGAATATAGAACATGGAATGCATAACACAGAATTAAGAATATAGAATACAGAATCCTGAATATTGAATTTAGAACATATAATGCAGAACACAGAATTTAGAATATAGAATACTGAATACTGAATATAGAATTAGAATGCAGAATGTAGAGCACTTAGTATGGAATATAGAATACGGAATGCAGAATATAGTATGTAGAATATAGAAAGAAAAACACAAAATATAGAATAGAGTAGAGAATATAGAACTCAGAATTTAGAACATGGAATGCAGAACACAGAATTTAGAATATAGAACACAGAATAATGAATATAGAATTTAGAATTTCGAATGTAGAACACAGAATATTGAATATAGAATAGAGAATATAGAATTCAGAATTTAGAATATGGAATGCAGAACACAGAATTTAGAATATAGAATAAGTAATAATGAATATAGAATTTAGAATATTGAATGCAGAAAACAGAATTTAGACAATAGAATACATAATACTGAATATAGAATTTAGAATATAGAATGTAGAACACAGAATATAAAATATAGAATCCAGAATTTAGAAAATGAAATTCAGAACACTGAATCTGGAAAGTAGAATGCAGAATACTGAATATAGAATTTAGAATATAGAATGCAGAACACAGAATTTATTATATAAACTATAGAATACTGAATATAGAATTTAGAATTTAGAACTTAGAACTCAGAATTTAGAATATAGAATATGGAATGCAAAATAATGTATGTAGAGTATAGAATGAAGAACACACAATATCGAATATAGAATAGAGGATATAGAACACAGAATTTAGAACATGGAACGCTGAACACAGAATATAGAAAATAGAATACAGAATTCTGAATATAGAATTTAGAATATAGAATGTAGAACACAGAATATAGAATATAGAATACAGGATACTAAATATAGAATATAGAACATGCAATGCAGAACACAGAATTTAGAATATAGAATACAGAATACTGAATATAGAATTTAGAATATAGAATCTGTAACACAGAATATAGAATATGGAAAACAGAATACAGAACCCAGAATTTTGAACATGGAATTCAGAACACAGAATTTAGAATATAGAACACAGAATAATGAATATAGAATTTAGAACATAGAATGCAGAACTCAGAATTTTGACAATAGAATACAGAATAATGAATACAGAATTTAGAATATTGAATGAAGAACACAGATTATAGAATATAGAATACAAAGTATAGAATCCAGAATTTAGAACATTGAATGCAAACACAGAATTTAGAATATATAATACAGAATAGTGAATATAGAATTTAGAACATAAAATGCAGAACACATAATTTAGAATATAGAATATAAAACACTGAAAATAGAATATAGAACATGGAATACTGAACACAGTATTTATAATATAGAATACAGAATACTGGATATAGAATTTAGAACATAGAATGTAGAACACAGAATAGAGAATATAGAATCCAGAATTTAGAACATGATATGCAGAACACTGAATTTAGAAAATAGAATACAGTATACTGAATATAGAATTTAGAACATAGAAAGCAGAACACAGAATTTAGTATATAGAATATGGATTACTGAATATAGAATTTAGAATTAAGAATTTAGAACTCAGAATTTAGAATATAGACAACGGAATGCAAAATATAGTATGTAGAGTATAGAATGAAGAACTCACAATATAGAATATAGAACAGACAATATAGAACCCAGAATTTAGAACATGGAAAGCAGAACAGAGAATTTAGAATATAGAATACAGAATACTGAATATAGAATTTAGAATTTCGAATGTAGAACACAGAATATTGAATATAGAATAGAGAATATAGAATTCAGAATTTAGAATATGGAATGCAGAACACAGAATTTAGAATATAGAATAAGTAATAATGAATATAGAATTTAGAATATTGAATGCAGAAAACAGAATTTAGACAATAGAATACATAATACTGAATATAGAATTTAGAATATAGAATGTAGAACACAGAATATAAAATATAGAATCCAGAATTTAGAAAATGAAATTCAGAACACTGAATCTGGAAAGTAGAATGCAGAATACTGAATATAGAATTTAGAATATAGAATGCAGAACACAGAATTTATTATATAAACTATAGAATACTGAATATAGAATTTAGAATTTAGAACTTAGAACTCAGAATTTAGAATATAGAATATGGAATGCAAAATAATGTATGTAGAGTATAGAATGAAGAACACACAATATCGAATATAGAATAGAGGATATAGAACACAGAATTTAGAACATGGAACGCTGAACACAGAATATAGAAAATAGAATACAGAATTCTGAATATAGAATTTAGAATATAGAATGTAGAACACAGAATATAGAATATAGAATACAGGATACTAAATATAGAATATAGAACATGCAATGCAGAACACAGAATTTAGAATATAGAATACAGAATACTGAATATAGAATTTAGAATATAGAATCTGTAACACAGAATATAGAATATAGAATAGAGAATATAGAACCCAGAATTAAGAGCATGGAATGCAGAAAATAGAATTTAGAATATAGAATACAGAATACTGAATATAGAATTGAGAATATAGAATGTAGAACACAGAATATAGAATATACAATAGAGAATAGAGAACACAGAATTTAGAACATGGAATGCAGAACACAGAATTTAGAACTTGAATAGCAGAACACAGAATTTTGAATTTACAATACAGAATACAGAATATACAATTTAGAACATAGAATGCAGAACACAGAATGTAGAATACAGAAAACAGAATACTGAATATAGAATTTAGATCATGGAATTCAGAACATAGAATTTAGAATAGAGAAAAAAATATACTGAATATAGAATTTAGAATATAGAATGTAGAACACAGAATATAAAATAGATAATATAGAATCCACAATTAAGAACATGGAATGTAGAACACAGAATATAGTATATAGAATACAGGATACTAAATATAGAATATAGAACATGCAATGCAGAACACAGAATTTAGAATATAGAATACAGAATACTGAATATAGAATTTAGAATATAGAATCTGTAACACAGAATATAGAATATAGAATATAGAATATAGAACCCAGAATTAAGAGCATGGAATGCAGAAAATAAAATTTAGAATATAGAATACAGAATACTGAATATAGAATTTAGAATATAGAATGTAGAACACTGAATATAGAATATACAATAGAGAATATAGAACACAGAATTTAGAACATGGAATGCAGAACACAGAAATTAGAACTTGAATTGCAGAACACAGAATTTTGAATTTACAATACAGAATACAGAATATACAATTTAGAACATAGAACGCAGAACACAGAATGTAGAATACAGATAACAGAATACTGAATATAGAATTTAGATCATGGAATTCAGAACATAGAATTTAGAATAGAGAAAAAAATATACTGAATATAGAATTTAGAATATAGAATGTAGAACACAGAATATATAATAGAGAATATAGAATCCACAATTTAGAACATGGAATGTAGAACACAGAATTTAGAAAATAGAATACAGAATACTGAAAATAGAATTTAGAATATAGAATATAGGACACAGCATATAGAATATAGTATACGGGAAGCAGAATATAGAATACAGAATATAGAATGTAGAACACAGAATATAGAATATGGAAAACAGAATACAGAATCCAGAATTTTGAAAATGGAATTCAGAACACAGATTTTTGAATATAGAACACAGAATAATGAACATAGAATTTAGAACATAGAAAGCAGAACACAGAATTTAGACCATATAATACAGAATACTGAATATAGAATTTCGAATATAGAATGTAAAACACAGAATATATAATATAGAATTCGGAATGCAGAATATAGAATGTAGAACACAGAGTATAGGATATGGAAAACAGAATACAGAACCCAGAATTTATAACATGGAATGCAGAACACAAAATATAGACTATAGAATACAGAATACTGAATATAGAATTTAGAACATATAATGCAGACCACAGAATTTAGAATATAGAATACAGAATACTGAATATAGAATATAGAATATGGAATGCAGAACACCGAATTTAGTATATAGAATATAGAATACTGAATATAGAATTTAGAATATAGAATGTAAAACACAGAATATAGAATATAGTATACGGATCAGAATATAGAATGTGGAATATAGAATGAAGAACACAATATATAGAATATATAATAGAGAATATAGAAGCCAAAATTTAGATCATGGAATGCAGAACACAGAATTTAGAATATAGAATACAGCATACTGAATTTAGAATTTTGAATATAGAATGTAGAACACCGAATTCAGAATATAGAATACAGAATACTGAATATAGGAATTAGAATACAGAATATAGAACACAGAACATAGAATATGGAAAATGAATGCAGAATATAAAATGTAGAATATAGAATTAAGAACACAAAATATTGAATATATAAAAGAGAATATAGAACCTAGAATTTAGTAATGGAATGCAGAACACAGAATTTAAATATATAATACAAAATACTGAATATAGAATTTAGAATATAGAATGTAGAACACAAAATAGAGAATATGGAAAACAGAATACAGAACCCAAAATTTAGAACATGGAATGCAGAACACAGAATTTAGATTATAGAATACAGAATACTGAATATAGAATTTAGAATACAGAATATAGAACACAGAACATAGAACATAGAAAATGAATGCAGAATATAGAATGCAGAACACAATATAAATAATATAAAATAGAGAATATAGAACTTAGAATTTAGTAATGGAATGCCGAACCCAGAATTTAGAATACCGAATACGGAATAGTGAATATAGGATTTAGAATATATAATGAAGAACACAGAATATACAATATAGAATACGGAATGCAGAATATAGAATACAGTATATAGAATGTAGAACACAGAATATAGAATATGGAAAACAGAATACATAACCCAGAATTTAGAACATGGGATGCAGAACACAGAATTTAGAATATAGAATGTAGAACACAGAATATAGAATATAGCATAGAGTATATAGAATTCAGAATATAGAACATGGAATGCATAACACAGAATTAAGAATATAGAATACAGAATCCTGAATATTGAATTTAGAACATATAATGCAGAACACAGAATATAGAATATAGAATACTGAATACTGAATATAGAATTAGAATACAGAATGAAGAGCACATAGTATGGAATATAGAATACGGAATGCAGAATATAGTATGTAGAATATAGAATGAAAAACACAAAATGTAGAATAGAATAGAGAATATAGGACACAGAATTTAGAACATGGAATGCAGAACACAGAATTTAGGATATAGAATACAGAATACTGAATATAGTATTTAAAATATAGAATGTAGAACACAGAACATAGAATACAGATTATAGAATACAGAATTAAGCACATGGAATGCAGAACACAGAATTTAGAAAATAGTGTATGAATACTGAATATAGAATTTAGCATATAGAATGTAGAACACAGAATATACAATGTAGAGTTCGGAATGCAGAATATAGAATACAGAATATAGAATGTAGAACACAGAATATAGACTATGGAAAACAGAATACAGAACCCAGAATTTAGAATATGGAATGCAGAACACAGAATTTAGAATATAGAACACAGAATAATGAATATAGAATTTAGAACATAGAATGCAGAACACAGAATTTAGAATATAAAATGTAAACACAGAATATAGAATATAGCATAGAGTATATAGAATTCAGAATATAGAACATGGAATGCATAACACAGAATTAAGAATATAGAATACAGAATCCTGAATATTGAATTTAGAACATATAATGCAGAACACAGAATTTAGAATATAGAATACTGAATACTGAATATAGAATTAGAATGCAGAATGTAGAGCACTTAGTATGGAATATAGAATACGGAATGCAGAATATAGTATGTAGAATATAGAATGAAAAACACAAAATATAGAATAGAGTAGAGAATATAGAACTCAGAATTTAGAACATGGAATGCAGAACACAGAATTTAGATTATAGAATACACAATTCTTAATATAGAATTTAGAATATAGAATGTAAAACACAGAATATAGAATATGGAATACGGAATGCAGAATATAGAATGTGGAATATAGAATGAAGAACACAAAATATAGAATATATAAAAGAGAATATAAAACCCAGAATTTAGAAATGGAATGCAGAACACAGAATTTAGAATATATAATACATAATACTGAATACAGAATTTAGAACATATGATGCAGAACACAGAATTTAGAATACAGAAAGCAGAATACTGAATATAGAAATTAGAACATGAAATGCAGAACATAGAACTTAGAATATAGAATAAAAAATACTGAATATAGAATTTAGAAAATAGAATGTAGAACACAGAATATAGAATAGAGAATATAGAACCCAGAATTTAGAACATGGAATGTAGAACACAGAATTTAGAAAATAGAATAGAGAATAATAAAAATAGAATTTAGAATATAGAATGTAGGACACAGAATATAGAATATAGAATAAGGAAAGCAGAATATAGATTACAGAATATAGAATGCAGAACACAGAATATAGAATATGGAAAACAGAATACAGAACCCAGAATTTTGAACATGGAATTCAGAACACAGAATTTAGAATATAGAACACAGAATAATGAATATAGAATTTAGAACATAGAATGCAGAACTCAGAATTTTGACAATAGAATACAGAATAATGAATACAGAATTTAGAATATTGAATGAAGAACACAGATTATAGAATATAGAATACAAAGTATAGAATCCAGAATTTAGAACATTGAATGCAAACACAGAATTTAGAATATATAATACAGAATAGTGAATATAGAATTTAGAACATAAAATGCAGAACACATAATTTAGAATATAGAATATAAAACACTGAAAATAGAATATAGAACATGGAATACTGAACACAGTATTTATAATATAGAATACAGAATACTGGATATAGAATTTAGAACATAGAATGTAGAACACAGAATAGAGAATATAGAATCCAGAATTTAGAACATGATATGCAGAACACTGAATTTAGAAAATAGAATACAGTATACTGAATATAGAATTTAGAACATAGAAAGCAGAACACAGAATTTAGTATATAGAATATGGATTACTGAATATAGAATTTAGAATTAAGAATTTAGAACTCAGAATTTAGAATATAGACAACGGAATGCAAAATATAGTATGTAGAGTATAGAATGAAGAACTCACAATATAGAATATAGAACAGACAATATAGAACCCAGAATTTAGAACATGGAAAGCAGAACAGAGAATTTAGAATATAGAATACAGAATACTGAATATAGAATTTAGAATTTCGAATGTAGAACACAGAATATTGAATATAGAATAGAGAATATAGAATTCAGAATTTAGAATATGGAATGCAGAACACAGAATTTAGAATACAGAATAAGTAATAATGAATATAGAATTTAGAATATTGAATGCAGAAAACAGAATTTAGACAATAGAATACATAATACTGAATATAGAATTTAGAATATAGAATGTAGAACACAGAATATAAAATATAGAATCCAGAATTTAGAAAATGAAATTCAGAACACTGAATCTGGAAAGTAGAATGCAGAATACTGAATATAGAATTTAGAATATAGAATGCAGAACACAGAATTTATTATATAAACTATAGAATACTGAATATAGAATTTAGAATTTAGAACTTAGAACTCAGAATTTAGAATATAGAATATGGAATGCAAAATAATGTATGTAGAGTATAGAATGAAGAACACACAATATCGAATATAGAATAGAGGATATAGAACACAGAATTTAGAACATGGAACGCTGAACACAGAATATAGAAAATAGAATACAGAATTCTGAATATAGAATTTAGAATATAGAATGTAGAACACAGAATATAGAATATAGAATACAGGATACTAAATATAGAATATAGAACATGCAATGCATAACACAGAATTTAGAATATAGAATACAGAATACTGAATATAGAATTTAGAATATAGAATCTGTAACACAGAATATAGAATATAGAATAGAGAATATAGAACCCAGAATTAAGAGCATGGAATGCAGAAAATAGAATTTAGAATATAGAATACAGAATACTGAATATAGAATTGAGAATATAGAATGTAGAACACAGAATATAGAATATACAATAGAGAATATAGAACACAGAATTTAGAACATGGAATGCAGAACACAGAATTTAGAACTTGAATAGCAGAACACAGAATTTTGAATTTACAATACAGAATACAGAATATACAATTTAGAACATAGAATGCAGAACACAGAATGTAGAATACAGAAAACAGAATACTGAATATAGAATTTAGATCATGGAATTCAGAACATAGAATTTAGAATAGAGAAAAAAATATACTGAATATAGAATTTAGAATATAGAATGTAGAACACAGAATATAAAATAGATAATATAGAATCCACAATTTAGAACATGGAATGTAGAACACAGAATATAGTATATAGAATACAGGATACTAAATATAGAATATAGAACATGCAATGCAGAACACAGAATTTAGAATATAGAATACAGAATACTGAATAAAGAATTTAGAATATAGAATCTGTAACACAGAATATAGAATATAGAATAGAGAATATAGAACCCAGAATTAAGAGCATGGAATGCAGAAAATAAAATTTAGAATATAGAATACAGAATACTGAATATAGAATTTAGAATATAGAATGTAGAACACAGAATATAGAATATACAATAGAGAATATAGAACACAGAATTTAGAACATGGAATGCAGAACACAGAAATTAGAACTTGGATTGCAGAACACAGAATTTTGAATTTACAATACAGAATACAGAATATATAATTTAGAACATAGAACGCAGAACACAGAATGTAGAATACAGAAAACAGAATACTGAATATAGAATTTAGATCATGGAATTCAGAACATAGAATTTAGAATAGAGAAAAAAATATACTGAATATAGAATTTAGAATATAGAATGTAGAACACAGAATATATAATAGAGAATATAGAATCCACAATTTAGAACATGGAATGTAGAACACAGAATTTAGAAAATAGAATACAGAATACTGAAAATAGAATTTAGAATATAGAATATAGGACACAGCATATAGAATACAGTATACGGGAAGCAGAATATAGAATACAGAATATAGAATGTAGAACACAGAATATAGAATATGGAAAACAGAATACAGAATCCAGAATTTTGAAAATGGAATTCAGAACACAGATTTTTGAATATAGAACACAGAATAATGAACATAGAATTTAGAACATAGAAAGCAGAACACAGAATTTAGACCATATAATACAGAATACTGAATATAGAATTTCGAATATAGAATGTAAAACACAGAATATATAACATAGAATTCGGAATGCAGAATATAGAATGTAGAACACAGAGTATAGGATATGGAAAACAGAATACAGAACCCAGAATTTATAACATGGAATGCAGAACACAAAATATAGACTATAGAATACAGAATACTGAATATAGAATTTAGAACATATAATGCAGACCACAGAATTTAGAATATAGGATACAGAATACTGAATATAGAATATAGAACATGGAATGCAGAACACCGAATTTAGTATATAGAATATAGAATACTGAATATAAAATTTAGAATATAGAATATAAAACACAGAATATAGAATATAGTATATGGATCAGAATATAGAATGTGGAATATAGAATGAAGAACACAATATATAGAATATATAATAGAGAATATAGAAGCCAAAATTTAGATCATGGAATGCAGAACACAGAATTTAGAATATAGAATACAGCATACTGAATTTAGAATTTTGAATATAGAATGTAGAACACCGAATTCAGAATATAGAATATAGAATACTGAATATAGGAATTAGAATACAGAATATAGAACACAGAACATAGAATATGGAAAATGAATGCAGAATATAAAATGTAGAATATAGAATTAAGAACACAAAATATTGAATATATAAAAGAGAATATAGAACCTAGAATTTAGTAATGGAATGCAGAACACAGAATTTAAATATATAATACAAAATACTGAATATAGAATTTAGAATATAGAATGTAGAACACAAAATAGAGAATATGGAAAACAGAATACAGAACCCAAAATTTAGAACATGGAATGCAGAACACAGAATTTAGATTATAGAATACAGAATACTGAATATAGAATTTAGAATACAGAATATAGAACACAGAACATAGAACATAGAAAATGAATGCAGAATATAGAATGCAGAACACAATATAAATAATATAAAATAGAGAATATAGAACTTAGAATTTAGTAATGGAATGCCGAACCCAGAATTTAGAATACAGAATACGGAATAGTGAATATAGGATTTAGAATATATAATGAAGAACACAGAATATACAATATAGAATACGGAATGCAGAATATTGAATACAGTATATAGAATGTAGAACACAGAATATAGAATATGGAAAACAGAATACACAACCCAGAATTTAGAACATGGGATGCAGAACACAGAATTTAGAATATAGAATGTAGAACACAGAATATAGAATATAGCATAGAGTATATAGAATTCAGAATATAGAACATGGAATGCATAACACAGAATTAAGAATATAGAATACAGAATCCTGAATATTGAATTTAGAACTTATAATGCAGAACACAGAATTTAGAATATAGAGTTAGAATACAGAATGTAGAGCACATAGTATGGAATATAGAATACGGAATGCAGAATATAGTATGTAGAATATAGAATGAAAAACACAAAATGTAGAATAGAATAGAGAATATAGGACACAGAATTTAGAACATGGAATGCAGAACACAGAATTTAGGATATAGAATACAGAATACTGAATATAGAATTTAAAATATAGAATTTAGAACACAGAATATAGAATATAGAATACGGAATGCAGAATAAAGAATACAGAATATAGAATGTAGAACACAGAATATAGAATATGGAAAACAGAATACAGAACCCCGAATTTAGAACTTGTAATGCAGAACACAGAATTTAGACTATAGAATACAGAATACTGAATATAGAATTTAGAATATAGAATGTAGAACACATAATATAGAATATAAAATACAGAATTTAGAATATGATATGCCGAACACTGAATATTGAAAATAGAATACAGAATACTGAATATAGAATTTAGAACATATAATGCAGAACACAGAATTTAGAATATAGAATACAGAATACTGAATATAGAATATAGAACATGGAATGCAGAACACCGAATTTAGTATATAGAATATAGAATACTGAATATAGAATATAGAATTAAAAATTTAGAACAAAGAATATATACTATAGACTACGGAATGCAAAATATAGTATGTAGAGTATAGAATGAAGAACACATTATATAGAATATACAATAGACAATGTACAACCCAGAATGTAGAACATGTAATGCAGAACACAGAATTTAGAACTTACAATACAGAATACTGAATATAGAATTTAGAATATAGAATGTAGAACACAGAACATAGAATACAGATTATAGAATACAGAATTAAGCACATGGAATGCAGAACACAGAATTTAGAAAATAGTGTATGAATACTGAATATAGAATTTAGCATATAGAATGTATAATACAGAATATACAATGTAGAGTTCGGAATGCAGAATATAGAATACAGAATATAGAATGTAGAACACAGAATATAGACTATGGAAAACAGAATACAGAACCCAGAATTTAGAATATGGAATGCAGAACACAGAATTTAGAATATAGAACACAGAATAATGAAAATAGAATTTAGAACATAGAATGCAGAACACAGAATTTAGAATATAAAATGTAGAACACCGAATATAGAATATAGCATACAGTATATAGAATTCAGAATATAGAACATGGAATGCATAACACAGAATTAAGAATATAGAATACAGAATCCTGAATATTGAATTTAGAACATATAATGCAGAACACAGAATTTAGAATATAGAATACTCCATACTGAATATAGAATTAGAATACAGAATGTAGAGCACACAGTATGGAATATAGAATACGGGATTCAGAATATAGTATGTAGAATATAGAATGGAAAACACAAAATGTAGAATAGAATAGAGAATATAGGACACAGAATTTAGAACATGGAATGCAGAACACAGAATTTAGGATATAGAATACAGAATACTGAATATAGAATTTAAAATATAGAATTTAGAACACAGAATATAGAATATAGAATACGGAATGCAGAATAAAGAATACAGAATATAGAATGTAGAACACAGAATATAGAATATGGAAAACAGAATACAGAACCCCGAATTTAGAACTTGTAATGCAGAACACAGAATTTAGACTATAGAATACAGAATACTGAATATAGAATTTAGAATATAGAATGTAGAACACAGAATATAGAATATAAAATACAGAATTTAGAATATGATATGCCGAACACTGAATATTGAAAATAGAATACAGAATACTGAATATAGGATTTAGAACATATAATGCAGAACACAGAATTTAGAATATAGAATACAGAATACTGAATATAGAATATAGAACATGGAATGCAGAACACCGAATTTAGTATATAGAATATAGAATACTGAATATAGAATTTAGAATTAAAAATTAAGAACAAAGAATATATACTATAGACTACGGAATGCAAAATATAGTATGTAGAGTATAGAATGAAAAACACATTATATAGAATATACAATAAGCAATGTACAACCCAGAATGCAGAACATGTAATGCAGGACACAGAATTTAGAACTTACAATACAGAATACTGAATATAGAATTTAGAATATAGAATGTAGAACACAGAACATAGAATACAGATTATAGAATACAGAATTAAGCACATGGAATGCAGAACACAGAATTTAGAAAATAGTGTATGAATACTGAATATAGAACTTAGCATATAGAATGTAGAACACAGAATATACAATGTAGAATTCGGAATGCAGAATATAGAATACAGAATATAGAATGTAGAACACAGAATATAGACTATGGAAAACAGAATACAGAACCCAGAATTTAGAATATGGAATGCAGAACACAGAATTTAGAATATAGAACACAGAATAATGAATATAGAATTTAGAACATAGAATGCAGAACACAGAATTTAGAATATAAAATGTAGAACACAGAATATAGAATATAGCATAGAGTATATAGAATTCAGAATATAGAACATGGAATGCATAACACATAATTAAGAATATAGAATACAGAATCCTGAATATTGAATTTAGAACATATAATGCAGAACACAGAATTTAGAATATAGAATACTGAATACTGAATATAGAATTAGAATACAGAATGTAGAGCACATAGTATGGAATATAGAATACGGAATGCAGAATATAGTATGTAGAATATAGAATGAAAAACACAAAATATAGAATAGAGTAGAGAATATAGAACTCAGAATTTAGAACATGGAATGCAGAACACAGAATTTAGATTATAGAATACACAATTCTTAATATAGAATTTAGAATATAGAATGTAAAACACAGAATATAGAATATGGAATACGGAATGCAGAATATAGAATGTGGAATATAGAATGAAGAACACAAAGTATAGAATATATAAAAGAGAATATAAAACCCAGAATTTAGAAATGGAATGCAGAACACAGTATTTAGAATATATAATACATAATACTGAATACAGAATTTAGAACATATGATGCAGAACACAGAATTTAGAATACAGAAAGCAGAATACTGAATATAGAAATTAGAACATGAAATGCAGAACATAGAACTTAGAATATAGAATAAATATACTGAATATAGAATTTAGAAAATAGAATGTAGAACACAGAATATAGAATAGAGAATATAGAACCCAGAATTTAGAACATGGAATGTAGAACACAGAATTTAGAAAATAGAATAGAGAATAATAAAAATAGAATTTAGAATATAGAATGTAGGACACAGAATATAGAATATAGAATAAGGAAAGCAGAATATAGATTACAGAATATAGAATGCAGAACACAGAATATAGAATATGGAAAACAGAATACAGAACCCAGAATTTTGAACATGGAATTCAGAACACAGAATTTAGAATATAGAACACAGAATAATGAATATAGAATTTAGAACATAGAATGCAGAACTCAGAATTTTGACAATAGAATACAGAATAATGAATACAGAATTTAGAATATTGAATGAAGAACACAGATTATAGAATATAGAATACAAAGTATAGAATCCAGAATTTAGAACATTGAATGCAAACACAGAATTTAGAATATATAATACAGAATAGTGAATATAGAATTTAGAACATAAAATGCAGAACACATAATTTAGAATATAGAATATAAAACACTGAAAATAGAATATAGAACATGGAATGCTGAACACAGTATTTAGAATATAGAATACAGAATACTGGATATAGAATTTAGAACATAGAATGTAGAACACAGAATAGAGAATATAGAATCCAGAATTTAGAACATGATATGCAGAACACTGAATTTAGAAAATAGAATACAGTATACTGAATATAGAATTTAGAACATAGAAAGCAGAACACAGAATTTAGTATATAGAATATGGATTACTGAATATAGAATTTAGAATTAAGAATTTAGAACTCAGAATTTAGAATATAGACAATGGAATGCAAAATATAGTATGTAGAGTATAGAATGAAGAACTCACAATATAGAATATAGAACAGACAATATAGAACCCAGAATTTAGAACATGGAAAGCAGAACAGAGAATTTAGAATATAGAATACAGAATACTGTATATAGAATTTAGAATTTCGAATGTAGAACACAGAATATTGAATATAGAATAGAGAATATAGAATTCAGAATTTAGAATATGGAATGCAGAACACAGAATTTAGAATATAGAATAGGTAATAATGAATATAGAATTTAGAATATTGAATGCAGAAAACAGAATTTAGACAATAGAATACATAATACTGAATTTAGAATTTAGAATATAGAATGTAGAACACAGAATATAAAATATAGAATCCAGAATTTAGAAAATGAAATTCAGAACACTGAATCTGGAAAGTAGAATGCAGAATACTGAATATAGAATTTAGAATATAGAATCTGTAACACAGAATATAGAATAGAGAATAGAGAATATAGAACCCAGAATTAAGAGCATGGAATGCAGAAAATAGAATTTAGAATATAGAATACAGAATACTGAATATAGAATTGAGAATATAGAATGTAGAACACAGAATATAGAATATACAATAGAGAATATAGAACACAGAATTTAGAACATGGAATGCAGAACACAGAAATTAGAACTTGAATTGCAGAACACAGAATTTTGAATTTACAATACAGAATACAGAATATACAATTTAGAACATAGAATGCAGAACACAGAATGTAGAATACAGAAAACAGAATACTGAATATAGAATTTAGATCATGGAATTCAGAACATAGAATTTAGAATAGAGAAAAAAATATACTGAATATAGAATTTAGAATATAGAATGTAGAACACAGAATATAAAATAGATAATATAGAATCCACAATTTAGAACATGGAATGTAGAACACAGAATATAGTATATAGAATACAGGATACTAAATATAGAATATAGAACATGCAATGCAGAACACAGAATTTAGAATATAGAATACAGAATACTGAATATAGAATTTAGAATATAGAATCTGTAACACAGAATATAGAATATAGAATAGAGAATATAGAACCCAGAATTAAGAGCATGGAATGCAGAAAATAGAATTTAGAATATAGAACACAGAATAATGAATATAGAATTTAGAACATAGAATGCAGAACTCAGAATTTTGACAATAGAATACAGAATAATGAATACAGAATTTAGAATATTGAATGAAGAACACAGATTATAGAATATAGAATACAAAGTATAGAATCCAGAATTTAGAACATTGAATGCAAACACAGAATTTAGAATATATAATACAGAATAGTGAATATAGAATTTAGAACATAAAATGCAGAACACATAATTTAGAATATAGAATATAAAACACTGAAAATAGAATATAGAACATGGAATGCTGAACACAGTATTTAGAATATAGAATACAGAATACTGGATATAGAATTTAGAACATAGAATGTAGAACACAGAATAGAGAATATAGAATCCAGAATTTAGAACATGATATGCAGAACACTGAATTTAGAAAATAGAATACAGTATACTGAATATAGAATTTAGAACATAGAAAGCAGAACACAGAATTTAGTATATAGAATATGGATTACTGAATATAGAATTTAGAATTAAGAATTTAGAACTCAGAATTTAGAATATAGACAATGGAATGCAAAATATAGTATGTAGAGTATAGAATGAAGAACTCACAATATAGAATATAGAACAGACAATATAGAACCCAGAATTTAGAACATGGAAAGCAGAACAGAGAATTTAGAATATAGAATACAGAATACTGTATATAGAATTTAGAATTTCGAATGTAGAACACAGAATATT
Organism: Vicugna pacos; assembly: GCF_048564905.1. Lineage (NCBI taxonomy): Eukaryota > Metazoa > Chordata > Mammalia > Artiodactyla > Camelidae > Vicugna > Vicugna pacos. The sequence continues at coordinate 1,188,977 of NW_027328735.1, forward strand.
GAATATAGAATAGAGAATATAGAATTCAGAATTTAGAATATGGAATGCAGAACACAGAATTTAGAATATAGAATAGGTAATAATGAATATAGAATTTAGAATATTGAATGCAGAAAACAGAATTTAGACAATAGAATACATAATACTGAATATAGAATTTAAAATATAGAATGTAGAACACAGAATATAAAATATAGAATCCAGAATTTAGAAAATGAAATTCAGAACACTGAATCTGGAAAGTAGAATGCAGAATACTGAATATAGAATTTAGAATATAGAATGCAGAACACAGAATTTATTATAAAGACTATAGAATACTGAATATAGAATTTAGAATTTAGAACTTAGAACTCAGAATTTAGAATATAGAATACGGAATGCAAAATATTGTATGTAGAGTATAGAATGAAGAACACACAATATCGAATATAGAATAGAGGATATAGAACACAGAATTTAGAACATGGAACGCTGAACACAGAATATAGAAAATAGAATACAGAATTCTGAATATAGAATTTAGAATATAGAATGTAGAACACAGAATATAGAATACAGGATACTAAATATAGAATATAGAACATGCAATGCAGAACACAGAATTTAGAATATAGAATACAGAATACTGAATATAGAATTTAGAATATAGAATCTGTAACACAGAATATAGAATATAGAATAGAGAATATAGAACCCAGAATTAAGAGCATGGAATGCAGAAAATAGAATTTAGAATATAGAATACAGAATACTGAATATAGAATTGAGAATATAGAATGTAGAACACAGAATATAGAATATACAATAGAGAATATAGAACACAGAATTTAGAACATGGAATGCAGAACACAGAAATTAGAACTTGAATTGCAGAACACAGAATTTTGAATTTACAATACAGAATACAGAATATACAATTTAGAACATAGAATGCAGAACACAGAATGTAGAATACAGAAAACAGAATACTGAATATAGAATTTAGATCATGGAATTCAGAACATAGAATTTAGAATAGAGAAAAAAATATACTGAATATAGAATTTAGAATATAGAATGTAGAACACAGAATATAAAATAGATAATATAGAATCCACAATTTAGAACATGCAATGCAGAACACAGAATTTAGAATATAGAATACAGAATACTGAATATAGAATTTAGAATATAGAATCTGTAACACAGAATATAGAATATAGAATATAGAGTATAGAACCCAGAATTAAGAGCATGGAATGGAGAAAATAAAATTTAGAATATAGAATACAGAATACTGAATATAGAATTTAGAATATAGAATGTAGAACACAGAATATAGAATATACAATAGAGAATATAGAACACAGAATTTAGAACATGGAATGCAGAACACAGAAATTAGAACTTGAATTGCAGAACACAGAATTTTGAATTTACAATACAGAATACAGAATATACAATTTAGAACATAGAACGCAGAACACAGAATGTAGAATACAGATAACAGAATACTGAATATAGAATTTAGATCATGGAATTCAGAACATAGAATTTAGAATAGAGAAAAAAATATACTGAATATAGAATTTAGAATATAGAATGTAGAACACAGAATATATAATAGAGAATATAGAATCCACAATTTAGAACATGGAATGTAGAACACAGAATTTAGAAAATAGAATACAGAATACTGAAAATAGAATTTAGAATATAGAATATAGGACACAGCATATAGAATATAGTATACGGGAAGCAGAATATAGAATACAGAATATAGAATGTAGAACACAGAATATAGAATATGGAAAACAGAATACAGAATCCAGAATTTTGAAAATGGAATTCAGAACACAGATTTTTGAATATAGAACACAGAATAATGAACATAGAATTTAGAACATAGAAAGCAGAACACAGAATTTAGACCATATAATACAGAATACTGAATATAGAATTTCGAATATAGAATGTAAAACACAGAATATATAATATAGAATTCGGAATGCAGAATATAGAATGTAGAACACAGAGTATAGGATATGGAAAACAGAATACAGAACCCAGAATTTATAACATGGAATGCAGAACACAAAATATAGACTATAGAATACAGAATACTGAATATAGAATTTAGAACATATAATGCAGACCACAGAATTTAGAATATAGAATACAGAATACTGAATATAGAATATAGAACATGGAATGCAGAACACCGAATTTAGTATATAGAATATAGAATACTGAATATAGAATTTAGAATATAGAATGTAAAACACAGAATATAGAATATAGTATACGGATCAGAATATAGAATGTGGAATATAGAATGAAGAACACAAAATATAGAATATATTATAGAGAATATAGAAGACAAAATTTAGATCATGGAATGCAGAACACAGAATTTAGAATATAGAATACAGCATACTGAATTTAGAATTTTGAATATAGAATGTAGAACACCGAATTCAGAATATAGAATACAGAATACTGAATATAGGAATTAGAATACAGAATATAGAACACAGAACATAGAATATGGAAAATGAATGCAGAATATAAAATGTAGAATATAGAATTAAGAACACAAAATATTGAATATATAAAAGAGAATATAGAACCTAGAATTTAGTAATGGAATGCAGAACACAGAATTTAAATATATAATACAAAATACTGAATATAGAATTTAGAATATAGAATGTAGAACACAATATAGAGAATATGGAAAACAGAATACAGAACCCAAAGTTTAGAACATGGAATGCAGAACACAGAATTTAGATTATAGAATACAGAATACTGAATATAGAAATAAGAATACAGAATATAGAACACAGAACATAGAACATAGAAAATGAATGCAGAATATAGAATGCAGAACACAATATAAATAATATAAAATAGAGAATATAGAACTTAGAATTTAGTAATGGAATGCCGAACCCAGAATTTAGAATACAGAATACGGAATAGTGAATATAGGATTTAGAATATATAATGAAGAACACAGAATATACAATATAGAATACGGAATGCAGAATATTGAATACAGTATATAGAATGTAGAACACAGAATATAGAATATGGAAAACAGAATACACAACCCAGAATTTAGAACATGGGATGCAGAACACAGAATTTAGAATATAGAATGTAGAACACAGAATATAGAATATAGCATAGAAGATATAGAATTCAGAATATAGAACATGGAATGCATAACACAGAATTAAGAATATAGAATACAGAATCCTGAATATTGAATTTAGAACATATAATGCAGAACACAGAATTTAGAATATAGAATTAGAATACAGAATGTAGAGCACATAGTATGGAATATAGAATACGGAATGCAGAATATAGTATGTAGAATATAGAATGAAAAACACAAAATGTAGAATAGAATAGAGAATATAGGACACAGAATTTAGAACATGGAATGCAGAACACAGAATTTAGGATATAGAATACAGAATACTGAATATAGAATTTAAAATATAGAATTTAGAACACAGAATATAGAATATAGAATACGGAATGCAGAATAAAGAATACAGAATATAGAATGTAGAACACAGAATATAGAATATGGAAAACAGAATACAGAACCCCGAATTTAGAACTTGTAATGCAGAACACAGAATTTAGACTATAGAATACAGAATACTGAATATAGAATTTAGAATATAGAATGTAGAACACATAATATAGAATATAAAATACAGAATTTAGAATATGATATGCCGAACACTGAATATTGAAAATAGAATACAGAATACTGAATATAGAATTTAGAACATATAATGCAGAACACAGAATTTAGAATATAGAATACAGAATACTGAATATAGAATATAGAACATGGAATGCAGAACACCGAATTTAGTATATAGAATATAGAATACTGAGTATAGAATATAGAATTAAAAATTTAGAACAAAGAATATATACTATAGACTACGGAATGCAAAATATAGTATGTAGAGTATAGAATGAAGAACACATTATATAGAATATACAATAGACAATGTACAACCCAGAATGTAGAACATGTAATGCAGAACACAGAATTTAGAACTTACAATACAGAATACTGAATATAGAATTTAGAATATAGAATGTAGAACACAGAACATAGAATACAGATTATAGAATACAGAATTAAGCACATGGAATGCAGAACACAGAATTTAGAAAATAGTGTATGAATAATGAATATAGAATTTAGCATATAGAATGTATAATACAGAATATACAATGTAGAGTTCGGAATGCAGAATATAAAATACAGAATATAGAATGTAGAACACAGAATATAGACTATGGAAAACAGAATACAGAACCCAGAATTTAGAATATGGAATGCAGAACACAGAATTTAGAATATAGAACACAGAATAATGAAAATAGAATTTAGAACATAGAATGCAGAACACAGAATTTAGAATATAAAATGTAGAACACCGAATATAGAATATAGCATACAGTATATAGAATTCAGAATATGGAACATGGAATGCATAACACAGAATTAAGAATATAGAATACAGAATCCTGAATATTGAATTTAGAACATATAATGCAGAACACAGAATTTAGAATATAGAATACTCCATACTGAATATAGAATTAGAATACAGAATGTAGAGCACACAGTATGGAATATAGAATACGGGATTCAGAATATAGTATGTAGAATATAGAATGGAAAACACAAAATGTAGAATAGAATAGAGAATATAGGACACAGAATTTAGAACATGGAATGCAGAACACAGAATTTAGGATATAGAATACAGAATACTGAATATAGAATTTAAAATATAGAATTTAGAACACAGAATATAGAATATAGAATACGGAATGCAGAATAAAGAATACAGAATATAGAATGTAGAACACAGAATATAGAATATGGAAAACAGAATACAGAACCCCGAATTTAGAACTTGTAATGCAGAACACAGAATTTAGACTATAGAATACAGAATACTGAATATAGAATTTAGAATATAGAATGTAGAACACAGAATATAGAATATAAAATACAGAATTTAGAATATGATATGCCGAACACTGAATATTGAAAATAGAATACAGAATACTGAATATAGGATTTAGAACATATAATGCAGAACACAGAATTTAGAATATAGAATACAGAATACTGAATATAGAATATAGAACATGGAATGCAGAACACCGAATTTAGTATATAGAATATAGAATACTGAATATAGAATTTAGAATTAAAAATTAAGAACAAAGAATATATACTATAGACTACGGAATGCAAAATATAGTATGTAGAGTATAGAATGAAAAACACATTATATAGAATATACAATAAGCAATGTACAACCCAGAATGCAGAACATGTAATGCAGGACACAGAATTTAGAACTTACAATACAGAATACTGAATATAGAATTTAGAATATAGAATGTAGAACACAGAACATAGAATACAGATTATAGAATACAGAATTAAGCACATGGAATGCAGAACACAGAATTTAGAAAATAGTGTATGAATACTGAATATAGAACTTAGCATATAGAATGTAGAACACAGAATATACAATGTAGAATTCGGAATGCAGAATATAGAATACAGAATATAGAATGTAGAACACAGAATATAGACTATGGAAAACAGAATACAGAACCCAGAATTTAGAATATGGAATGCAGAACACAGAATTTAGAATATAGAACACAGAATAATGAATATAGAATTTAGAACATAGAATGCAGAACACAGAATTTAGAATATAAAATGTAGAACACAGAATATAGAATATAGCATAGAGTATATAGAATTCAGAATATAGAACATGGAATGCATAACACAGAATTAAGAATATAGAATACAGAATCCTGAATATTGAATTTAGAACATATAATGCAGAACACAGAATTTAGAATATAGAATACTGAATACTGAATATAGAATTAGAATACAGAATGTAGAGCACATAGTATGGAATATAGAATACGGAATGCAGAATATAGTATGTAGAATATAGAATGAAAAACACAAAATATAGAATAGAGTAGAGAATATAGAACTCAGAATTTAGAACATGGAATGCAGAACACAGAATTTAGATTATAGAATACACAATTCTTAATATAGAATTTAGAATATAGAATGTAAAACACAGAATATAGAATATGGAATACGGAATGCAGAATATAGAATGTGGAATATAGAATGAAGAACACAAAGTATAGAATATATAAAAGAGAATATAAAACCCAGAATTTAGAAATGGAATGCAGAACACAGTATTTAGAATATATAATACATAATACTGAATACAGAATTTAGAACATATGATGCAGAACACAGAATTTAGAATACAGAAAGCAGAATACTGAATATAGAAATTAGAACATGAAATGCAGAACATAGAACTTAGAATATAGAATAAATATACTGAATATAGAATTTAGAAAATAGAATGTAGAACACAGAATATAGAATAGAGAATATAGAACCCAGAATTTAGAACATGGAATGTAGAACACAGAATTTAGAAAATAGAATAGAGAATAATAAAAATAGAATTTAGAATATAGAATGTAGGACACAGAATATAGAATATAGAATAAGGAAAGCAGAATATAGATTACAGAATATAGAATGCAGAACACAGAATATAGAATATGGAAAACAGAATACAGAACCCAGAATTTTGAACATGGAATTCAGAACACAGAATTTAGAATATAGAACACAGAATAATGAATATAGAATTTAGAACATAGAATGCAGAACTCAGAATTTTGACAATAGAATACAGAATAATGAATACAGAATTTAGAATATTGAATGAAGAACACAGATTATAGAATATAGAATACAAAGTATAGAATCCAGAATTTAGAACATTGAATGCAAACACAGAATTTAGAATATATAATACAGAATAGTGAATATAGAATTTAGAACATAAAATGCAGAACACATAATTTAGAATATAGAATATAAAACACTGAAAATAGAATATAGAACATGGAATGCTGAACACAGTATTTAGAATATAGAATACAGAATACTGGATATAGAATTTAGAACATAGAATGTAGAACACAGAATAGAGAATATAGAATCCAGAATTTAGAACATGATATGCAGAACACTGAATTTAGAAAATAGAATACAGTATACTGAATATAGAATTTAGAACATAGAAAGCAGAACACAGAATTTAGTATATAGAATATGGATTACTGAATATAGAATTTAGAATTAAGAATTTAGAACTCAGAATTTAGAATATAGACAATAGAATGCAAAATATAGTATGTAGAGTATAGAATGAAGAACTCACAATATAGAATATAGAACAGACAATATAGAACCCAGAATTTAGAACATGGAAAGCAGAACAGAGAATTTAGAATATAGAATACAGAATACTGTATATAGAATTTAGAATTTCGAATGTAGAACACAGAATATTGAATATAGAATAGAGAATATAGAATTCAGAATTTAGAATATGGAATGCAGAACACAGAATTTAGAATATAGAATAGGTAATAATGAATATAGAATTTAGAATATTGAATGCAGAAAACAGAATTTAGACAATAGAATACATAATACTGAATTTAGAATTTAGAATATAGAATGTAGAACACAGAATATAAAATATAGAATCCAGAATTTAGAAAATGAAATTCAGAACACTGAATCTGGAAAGTAGAATGCAGAATACTGAATATAGAATTTAGAATATAGAATCTGTAACACAGAATATAGAATAGAGAATAGAGAATATAGAACCCAGAATTAAGAGCATGGAATGCAGAAAATAGAATTTAGAATATAGAATACAGAATACTGAATATAGAATTGAGAATATAGAATGTAGAACACAGAATATAGAATATACAATAGAGAATATAGAACACAGAATTTAGAACATGGAATGCAGAACACAGAAATTAGAACTTGAATTGCAGAACACAGAATTTTGAATTTACAATACAGAATACAGAATATACAATTTAGAACATAGAATGCAGAACACAGAATGTAGAATACAGAAAACAGAATACTGAATATAGAATTTAGATCATGGAATTCAGAACATAGAATTTAGAATAGAGAAAAAAATATACTGAATATAGAATTTAGAATATAGAATGTAGAACACAGAATATAAAATAGATAATATAGAATCCACAATTTAGAACATGGAATGTAGAACACAGAATATAGTATATAGAATACAGGATACTAAATATAGAATATAGAACATGCAATGCAGAACACAGAATTTAGAATATAGAATACAGAATACTGAATATAGAATTTAGAATATAGAATCTGTAACACAGAATATAGAATATAGAATAGAGAATATAGAACCCAGAATTAAGAGCATGGAATGCAGAAAATAGAATTTAGAATATAGAACACAGAATAATGAATATAGAATTTAGAACATAGAATGCAGAACTCAGAATTTTGACAATAGAATACAGAATAATGAATACAGAATTTAGAATATTGAATGAAGAACACAGATTATAGAATATAGAATACAAAGTATAGAATCCAGAATTTAGAACATTGAATGCAAACACAGAATTTAGAATATATAATACAGAATAGTGAATATAGAATTTAGAACATAAAATGCAGAACACATAATTTAGAATATAGAATATAAAACACTGAAAATAGAATATAGAACATGGAATGCTGAACTCAGTATTTAGAATATAGAATACAGAATACTGGATATAGAATTTAGAACATAGAATGTAGAACACAGAATAGAGAATATAGAATCCAGAATTTAGAACATGATATGCAGAACACTGAATTTAGAAAATAGAATACAGTATACTGAATATAGAATTTAGAACATAGAAAGCAGAACACAGAATTTAGTATATAGAATATGGATTACTGAATATAGAATTTAGAATTAAGAATTTAGAACTCAGAATTTAGAATATAGACAATGGAATGCAAAATATAGTATGTAGAGTATAGAATGAAGAACTCACAATATAGAATATAGAACAGACAATATAGAACCCAGAATTTAGAACATGGAAAGCAGAACAGAGAATTTAGAATATAGAATACAGAATACTGTATATAGAATTTAGAATTTCGAATGTAGAACACAGAATATTGAATATAGAATAGAGAATATAGAATTCAGAATTTAGAATATGGAATGCAGAACACAGAATTTAGAATATAGAATAGGTAATAATGAATATAGAATTTAGAATATTGAATGCAGAAAACAGAATTTAGACAATAGAATACATAATACTGAATATAGAATTTAAAATATAGAATGTAGAACACAGAATATAAAATATAGAATCCAGAATTTAGAAAATGAAATTCAGAACACTGAATCTGGAAAGTAGAATGCAGAATACTGAATATAGAATTTAGAATATAGAATGCAGAACACAGAATTTATTATAAAGACTATAGAATACTGAATATAGAATTTAGAATTTAGAACTTAGAACTCAGAATTTAGAATATAGAATACGGAATGCAAAATATTGTATGTAGAGTATAGAATGAAGAACACACAATATCGAATATAGAATAGAGGATATAGAACACAGAATTTAGAACATGGAACGCTGAACACAGAATATAGAAAATAGAATACAGAATTCTGAATATAGAATTTAGAATATAGAATGTAGAACACAGAATATAGAATACAGGATACTAAATATAGAATATAGAACATGCAATGCAGAACACAGAATTTAGAATATAGAATACAGAATACTGAATATAGAATTTAGAATATAGAATCTGTAACACAGAATATAGAATATAGAATAGAGAATATAGAACCCAGAATTAAGAGCATGGAATGCAGAAAATAGAATTTAGAATATAGAATACAGAATACTGAATATAGAATTGAGAATATAGAATGTAGAACACAGAATATAGAATATACAATAGAGAATATAGAACACAGAATTTAGAACATGGAATGCAGAACACAGAAATTAGAACTTGAATTGCAGAACACAGAATTTTGAATTTACAATACAGAATACAGAATATACAATTTAGAACATAGAATGCAGAACACAGAATGTAGAATACAGAAAACAGAATACTGAATATAGAATTTAGATCATGGAATTCAGAACATAGAATTTAGAATAGAGAAAAAAATATACTGAATATAGAATTTAGAATATAGAATGTAGAACACAGAATATAAAATAGATAATATAGAATCCACAATTTAGAACATGCAATGCAGAACACAGAATTTAGAATATAGAATACAGAATACTGAATATAGAATTTAGAATATAGAATCTGTAACACAGAATATAGAATATAGAATATAGAGTATAGAACCCAGAATTAAGAGCATGGAATGGAGAAAATAAAATTTAGAATATAGAATACAGAATACTGAATATAGAATTTAGAATATAGAATGTAGAACACAGAATATAGAATATACAATAGAGAATATAGAACACAGAATTTAGAACATGGAATGCAGAACACAGAAATTAGAACTTGAATTGCAGAACACAGAATTTTGAATTTACAATACAGAATACAGAATATACAATTTAGAACATAGAACGCAGAACACAGAATGTAGAATACAGATAACAGAATACTGAATATAGAATTTAGATCATGGAATTCAGAACATAGAATTTAGAATAGAGAAAAAAATATACTGAATATAGAATTTAGAATATAGAATGTAGAACACAGAATATATAATAGAGAATATAGAATCCACAATTTAGAACATGGAATGTAGAACACAGAATTTAGAAAATAGAATACAGAATACTGAAAATAGAATTTAGAATATAGAATAAAGGACACAGCATATAGAATATAGTATACGGGAAGCAGAATATAGAATACAGAATATAGAATGTAGAACACAGAATATAGAATATGGAAAACAGAATACAGAATCCAGAATTTTGAAAATGGAATTCAGAACACAGATTTTTGAATATAGAACACAGAATAATGAACATAGAATTTAGAACATAGAAAGCAGAACACAGAATTTAGACCATATAATACAGAATACTGAATATAGAATTTCGAATATAGAATGTAAAACACAGAATATATAATATAGAATTCGGAATGCAGAATATAGAATGTAGAACACAGAGTATAGGATATGGAAAACAGAATACAGAACCCAGAATTTATAACATGGAATGCAGAACACAAAATATAGACTATAGAATACAGAATACTGAATATAGAATTTAGAACATATAATGCAGACCACAGAATTTAGAATATAGAATACAGAATACTGAATATAGAATATAGAACATGGAATGCAGAACACCGAATTTAGTATATAGAATATAGAATACTGAATATAGAATTTAGAATATAGAATGTAAAACACAGAATATAGAATATAGTATACGGATCAGAATATAGAATGTGGAATATAGAATGAAGAACACAAAATATAGAATATATTATAGAGAATATAGAAGACAAAATTTAGATCATGGAATGCAGAACACAGAATTTAGAATATAGAATACAGCATACTGAATTTAGAATTTTGAATATAGAATGTAGAACACCGAATTCAGAATATAGAATACAGAATACTGAATATAGGAATTAGAATACAGAATATAGAACACAGAACATAGAATATGGAAAATGAATGCAGAATATAAAATGTAGAATATAGAATTAAGAACACAAAATATTGAATATATAAAAGAGAATATAGAACCTAGAATTTAGTAATGGAATGCAGAACACAGAATTTAAATATATAATACAAAATACTGAATATAGAATTTAGAATATAGAATGTAGAACACAATATAGAGAATATGGAAAACAGAATACAGAACCCAAAGTTTAGAACATGGAATGCAGAACACAGAATTTAGATTATAGAATACAGAATACTGAATATAGAAATAAGAATACAGAATATAGAACACAGAACATAGAACATAGAAAATGAATGCAGAATATAGAATGCAGAACACAATATAAATAATATAAAATAGAGAATATAGAACTTAGAATTTAGTAATGGAATGCCGAACCCAGAATTTAGAATACAGAATACGGAATAGTGAATATAGGATTTAGAATATATAATGAAGAACACAGAATATACAATATAGAATACGGAATGCAGAATATTGAATACAGTATATAGAATGTAGAACACAGAATATAGAATATGGAAAACAGAATACACAACCCAGAATTTAGAACATGGGATGCAGAACACAGAATTTAGAATATAGAATGTAGAACACAGAATATAGAATATAGCATAGAAGATATAGAATTCAGAATATAGAACATGGAATGCATAACACAGAATTAAGAATATAGAATACAGAATCCTGAATATTGAATTTAGAACATATAATGCAGAACACAGAATTTAGAATATAGAATACTGAATACTGAATATAGAATTAGAATACAGAATGTAGAGCACATAGTATGGAATATAGAATACGGAATGCAGAATATAGTATGTAGAATATAGAATGAAAAACACAAAATGTAGAATAGAATAGAGAATATAGGACACAGAATTTAGAACATGGAATGCAGAACACAGAATTTAGGATTTAGAATACAGAATACTGAATATAGAATTTAAAATATAGAATTTAGAACACAGAATATAGAATATAGAATACGGAATGCAGAATAAAGAATACAGAATATAGAATGTAGAACACAGAATATAGAATATGGAAAACAGAATACAGAACCCCGAATTTAGAACTTGTAATGCAGAACACAGAATTTAGACTATAGAATACAGAATACTGAATATAGAATTTAGAATATAGAATGTAGAACACAGAATATAGAATATAAAATACAGAATTTAGAATATGATATGCCGAACACTGAATATTGAAAATAGAATACAGAATACTGAATATAGAATTTAGAACATATAATGCAGAACACAGAATTTAGAATATAGAATACAGAATACTGAATATAGAATATAGAACATGGAATGCAGAACACCGAATTTAGTATATAGAATATAGAATACTTAATATAGAATTTAGAATTAAAAATTTAGAACAAAGAATATATACTATAGACTACGGAATGCAAAATATAGTATGTAGAGTATAGAATGAAAAACACATTATATAGAATATACAATAGACAATGTACAACCCAGAATGTAGAACATGTAAAGCAGAACACAGAATTTAGAACTTACAATACAGAATACTGAATATAGAATTTAGAATATAGCATGTAGAACACAGAACATAGAATACAGATTATAGAATACAGAATTAAGCACATGGAATGCAGAACACAGAATTTAGAAAATAGTGTATGAATACTGAATATAGAATTTAGCATATAGAATGTAGAACACAGAATATAGACTATGGAAAACAGAATACAGAACCCAGAATTTAGAATATGGAATGCAGAACACAGAATTTAGAATATAGAACACAGAATAATGAATA